>NW_028270160.1:69641390-69943175 GCF_037043375.1 Chiloscyllium plagiosum
TGGCAATCCCATTCACCTTGGCATTTGAGAAGGAGAAGGTGGTAGTAACAAAGAATGAGAGGAATAAAAGGTCGTTATTAGATACCTCCTTTGATGATAGGATTTATCTCGACTCTATAGGAGTTCCTAGAGGGCTCCCGATGAGTTCAAGGCCCGCAACCAGATTGCAGCAGGTTTCCAATCGGCCCTATTTTGGTGGGTAACAATCAACAAGAATGTGGATTGGATAAACTATATATTTTTTGCAACCAGCAAAGATTCATCAATTATACTACAGATGCTGTCACGGGTATTTCCAGGCAACTTGATGCAACCAGCAGAATGGCCTGGAAAAATAACTGGCCTCAGATATGATCCGAGCCAAAAAAAGAGGGTTTATTAGATTAGATTACATTACAATGTGGAAACTGGCCCTTCGGCCCAACAAGTCCACACCGAAGCGCAACCCACCCATACCTCTGCATTTACCCCTTACCTAACACTACGGGCAATTTAGCATGGCCGATTCACCTGACTTGCACATCTTTGGACTGTGGGAGGAAACCGGAGCACCCGAAGGACACCCACGCAGATAAGGGGAGAACGTGCAAACTCCTCACAGTCAGTCGCCTGAGGCGGGAATTCGGGTCTCCGGTGCTGTGAGGCAACAGTGCTAACCACTGTGCCACCGTGCCGCCCATGTGTGATGTCAGGAGGGAGCTGCTGTATCTTTATTCCAAATAATACAGCACCTGATGGGTCAATCTCTCGTGCCTTGTGAGGATTGGCCAGTTTGGCGGAAGAATTGGCTGAGAATTCAGGAGTGGACACATCACTCACGAGATGGCTGGAATCATGGTTGGGAAGTGGAAAGGTGTGGTAGTCTCCATCCTCACCTCCCTGATAGTGGTAGCAGGGGTACTGACAGCAATTGGCTGTTGTATCATACCTTGTGTACGGGGGTTAAACAAGCTGCTAATTGAGACGAACTTGACCTCTTGAACAATGAGGGGACCTTAAGGACTATAAATGAAGTCTCAGGGATGATGCTAGCGAACTGGAAGGCAACATATGAGACAAATGCAAAAGACACCACTTAGTAGCCAAGAAGGAAAGGGGGTGGGGGGGGGGGGGGGGCGGATTGTAAGGTATCGGGTTAAAACTGTGCAGAATAAGGGAACAGGTGTTGCTTCTGCAAAAGCTTACCTTATACAATTAGGCTGCGCCGGGAAATGCTAAACAGTGAGAAGCGAAAACAGGTAGAGTTATCTATGACTACTAGGGCAGAGTGACCGTGTAGCAGGTTGTACCAGTAACAGGAGAATAGTGTGCCAGTCTCAGAAGGGATGTGGCCAATGGATGGAATTTAGTTTGGCAGGATGATCGCACGAAGTCAGCAAACTATGCCAGGATAGTCACATATAAGGAATGAGATAAATAAGAGTAAGGGGGGAGACAGGCTTAGAGTAATGGGAGAAGTAAACAGAGGCGGAGAGAAGCTAGACAAAGGCAAAGTGAAGCTCGAGCTTGTGATCGGCTACGCGCTACAGCAAAAGTAACCAATGGGGTGAAAGGGAAGGACCGAGAGACGCAGCTGAACAGCAAAAATCAGAATGTAACCCTCAGATCGGGGTGCTTACTCGTTAGGCACCCGTTCTTGCAAGTACGTATCAATAAAGTTCACTGCTTCAGAATTTGACTCGGACTGAAATTTATTAATATGTGAGTTTTGTTTCTCACACAAAGGGACAATTAAAAAATAAAAGTAGTAACCTTACCAAGTTAGTGTGCATAATTTTTTTTGGTTCGAGGAGGAGGATGGTTATTACCTTAACTGCATTGATGAGGAATTAGGATTTTTTGGGAAAGCAAGCCAGGATAAAGAAAGAAATCTGGATCGAGCAAATGTTTGGAGTTTATAATCTGCTCGCAGATTGATATGGCACTGGATATGAGGGTCCCGAGGTCACAATGGAATGAATGACTGATTTGCCAATTATGAACTGAGGTAGGGATGGATGTAGGTGCCATTTCACAGATGGAAGCAATGACCCTTGGTGGCGAATTGATCTCGGGCTCCATTATGAAGCCACAAGCAAACATTGTTCATCCAGAGGCAATTCTCATTGAGCCCAATGGAGTCACTGAGAGCCACAAAACATTTCCATGGAAGCACTGAGGATGTTGGCTCATCAACGATATCCGGCACCATTCCCGAGCATGAGGTCACATCTGTTACTGTGTTCTCCCGAACAACACAGCAGCTGATTCGTGGAAAGAAATGAATCTCAAAAGGAAGTGATATCAGCATCAGGCTGGGGTAACTGAATGGAAACACAAGTATTGCTGAAAATACGCTTATAATCAAAAAACACAGATTTCTTTCACAGTATATTATTTAATCTTTATAACAGGAAACTTCTTGCGTTCTTAAATTCCATCCACAAGTGTGCATCAGAGAATTCCATGAGCAGGAGTTTACAGGAACCTATCATTGCTGTTCCCACATTGACATGCAGTGAATGATGCTACTTTCCTTCAGATCTTTTTGTTTTGGTATTGGTTCACTGTCTGAGAAGTGATTATTTGGAATGAATTTCTCTTTCGGTTATGCTTTTTTTGTTCAACTTTCGATGAACTGTTGCTCATTGCTAACAGCATTTTACTTTGCACCTGCAGTTATTTTCTTATTGCTCCTTATGGGCATTCCTTGCCCAATTGAAAAGAAATGTTATCATGTTGCCAATCCTCCACCTCTTTTCGGTCCCTTCCTCACATGGACTCCTTGTTCCATTATCTGCTGCGCCTAGTGTTGCCTCTTATTTATTTGGATTCATTCAGCAATTGAATTATTTTTATCACTGGATATTTCATGGCATACGTTAACGAAACTCTGAATGCTTTCTGCATCATCACATATATACATGCATTTGTGCAGCAACTTAGGTTCTGCAGCATATATGCAAATTGTTCAAAGAGATAAAAATCATCCCAATTCAAGGAAAAAACAGTATTAAATGCATATGTAATATACACCGACCAGAGAAGGATAAAACTGGTGGATATAGCAAAGAGCAAAAACACAGAATTGCGTCTGTTGTCTACCTCTGGTTCATTCTCTGTTTTGCTTTGACCCCTCAGTTCCTTACGTACTTTAATGGCCTCAAGGATATGTCTGACAGTCAGAATGTTAATAAAAAGAATAAAAGTGAATGGGAACAATGGAGTTAAAAAACATTCAAAGTATTTAAAACTTGCATACCGCGGGCCATTATAATAACTGTAGCTGGAATAACAATACCATGGAACATTGTTGATGAATATTAGAGGTTCATATCAAAAGTATTTGGGAATGTTCTTTAAAGAAAAGAAAATGCACATTGTTGCTAGAACTCTCGTTGCAGTTTTCTCTGTGCAATACGTAGTTTTCATCTGATGAAAACAAATGGCGACAAATCGATCAAAAGAAAAAGCGACAGTGAACCAGACAGCACAATCCGTTGCTAAGATGTTCAGGACATACGTTACACGGCAAACAGAAACGATGTCCAGGAAACATTGTGGATAAAAGTAGTAGTAAAGTCAACGAATTATGATTTCAAAGAAAATGAACAGTAGCTCAGACGCTGCCATGGCTACCAGATAGCAAGTGTTGCATGTAGAAAGACCACACTTGTCCCGACAGTGGAATATAATCGCCACTAGACTAACTCTTAAGGACATAAAGGAAACAATAGGGAGTTACTGATTAAATATTCTTTGGTTAAGTACAGATGGTAAGGAATGGTTTTCACACAATGGTAATTGTTGTTCCATGCCACATCAAGATAAAGAATTATAACCACAACATCAAAGATTAGATTGGATTACATTATAGTGTGGAAACAGGCCCTTTGGCCCAACAAGTCCACACCGACCCGCCGAAGCACAACCCACTCATACCCCTACCCCTACATTTACATTTACCCAACACTACAGACAATTTAGTATGGCCAATTCACCTGACCTGCACATCTTTGGACTGTGGGAGGAAACCGGAGCACCCAGAGGAAACCCACGCAGACACGGGGAGAACGTGCAAACTCCACACAGTCAGTCGCCTGAGGCGGGAATTGAACCCGGGTCTCTGGCGCTGTGAGGCAGCAGTGCTAACCACTGTGCCACCATGCCGCCCACAAAGCTTCTGAAAATGAATCAATTGCACTTACAAAAGAGACAGGGAAGAACATTTACAACAATAAAATTTGGAATGAAGGATTCCCGATATAAGGAAATATTAGAGACTTTGAGTTTGCTTCTTCTTGCAGAGAAAATTAAGAAGTGACCTTACTGAGAAATTCAAAATTATGAACACTTTTAACAGGGTAAAGAATGATATTTTAATCATTGATGTGTCAATAAGTAGGGATCACATCTTCAGCATTGTCAGCAAGAGAGGTGGGAGTAAGATTAGGAGAAACTTCTTTACTCAGAGTTGTTAGGATTTGGAATGTCCTGCCTGGGAGGGTGATGGAAGTGGATTCTATAGGAACTGTCAAAAGGGAGCTGGATATACTTTTCAAAGTGATGAAATGAGAGTCCTACACCGATGCGGATAGATCGCAGGACAAGCAGGGGAGCTCATTTGGGGGCCAGTACAGACAAGGTGGGTAAAATGGCCTCCTACAATTCTATGATTCTTTACCATGAGCAGCGGATCAATCCCAGAAACACGGTCATGTACTGGAGGTTTTATTGGAGTCAGCAGTGGCTGATTTCATCCACTATGAGGTGACTCAGAATGGCAGGAGATTCCCTTTACACCACCATCCACACAAAAACACTTGGATCTATAACATAAAGAAGGGGTGACACCTCATGCAGATATTGACTGCGAAATTTCTGCATTCAGATTTGGAGTCTCCACAGCTCAGATTCCCTCTAGAATTGTACATATTCAATGTAGAAACTAAAAGTATGGGGCATTGAAACACTCCACAGTGCCCAGAAATGGATGGCTTCCACAATATGAAGAAACAAATGATGAGACATTGAGTTCATCCCTCAGAATATCCTGACAATCTGAACTATAAGTATTCAGCAGTGAATTCATTCACCATACCCCAGATTGGATACCCACCACAATCAGAAGAACTTCAATATTTGATATGGCCTTCTCTGACCCACAGCCACCCTTCCCTGCACATGTCCAAGATTGTATGTCACAGCCCCAATTCAAATAAACTCTGAATCCGTGCAGCATTGGTTATTAAAACTTCCCAGTTGAGAAATCACATTCTATATCTGAGATTAAGCAAAGCTTTCTGACTGATGTCCAGGCTCATGCACCGAAGCTCTTCTGTTAGGCCCCGCCTTGTGAATAGCGATCCCCCTCCCAGATTTGGAGCCCATAACGGGGCTAGGAACCACCATGTTTTAACCAGCATTGTCCATGGAAATCACAAGAATTGGACCACAGCTTGTTCCAGGAAACCCCATTGTATCATTGCTTGGCATCAGGATCTCCTTTCTTGGATTCAGGCCAATGCTGAAGATTAGGGGAAACATTGATTGAAATGGCTTATCAAGAGACGATAAATTCACAGATTTGGATAATGTCCCAATGACAAATGACAGAAATTGAATTGATACAAATATGGACTTGAGAGTCTAATGACACCCATTAAACTGGTTCAGAGATATCTTTGTGCATGTGTAGAAATAGTGATTATTTTTAAAATGTGATCGCATCATGCTTTATTGTCTGGCTAAATATTCATTGCCCAGCTCTATTCGCCTTTCTGTGTGTGCTGGAGATCTGCCTCTTTAAACGTCTGCGTTATATCCTGGGGTGCAGGAAACCCAACAGTGTTCTCGGACAGCGTTGCAGAATTTCTACCCAAAATGTTTTGGGTGGTGGACATCGATTGGAGAGACAGGTAGAGAGCTTATTGCCATGGTAGTTAGAGTGTCTAACATACTCTGTTACCATAACTTTTGTATGGCTGGACCAGGCCATCTTCTTATCAATGGTTGACTCAGGAAGTTGGTTAACATGCATTCAGAGATGGTTAGCCAATGGGAGATTGGCAGATCCTCACTGTTTTGAGACAATCATTACCTACCACTTGTGGGATGCGAATGTTACTTTTCAATTATCAGATGTTATCTCACTGTGTATGAACAAATTCAAAAGTCAAACAGCACCGGGTTACAGTACAACAACGTTATTTGAAATCACAAGTGTTCAGAGCACTAATCCTTCATCAGATAAAGGGGAGGAGCTTTCCTCCACTTTACTTGAAAAGAAGAACTCTCCAAATTGTTGTGATTTCAATTAAACCTGTTGAACCATAATCTGATATCGTGGGATTTTCGTTTGTCCACCCTAACCCAACACCGGCACCTTCACACCACTGTATATGGACACAGACCTCTTTATTATCTAATTAAGTAAATAGTGCTGAACATTGTGTAATTATGATCAAACATCTCCACTTTGGAAACGACAATGGGGGAGGGGCACTGCTGAGGCAGCTGCAGATTTTGGGGCCTAGGACATGACCCTGAAGAATTCCGATGGAGATATTCAATAGCTGAGGAGATGGCACTCTCACAGAATTAACCATCTTCATTTGGAGTCAGTATGAAACCAAAGAGAGTTGTAATCTCATTGACTCTTTTCTGAGGGCTCCTTATTGTGAATATGTGGATATAATATATCTGTAAAAGCTGAATATTTCTTTTCAGACATTAAAATGTAACTGTAAAAGTAGGTGCAACTGGTTGAGGAACAGATCATCAATGTTTCTGTGAATCAATCAAACAATCCTGAGATTGGGGCAAGACAGAGTTAACATGTCCGAATGTTGGAAAGTCAGAGGCTCTAGTACAATAAAAAAACAGCAATGCGTGACAGAGTACGGACCTCTGGGTCGGGAAGAGAATGTTTGTCATTCCCATACTAAAATAAGAAAACTGCTCACAATTCTGGAAATGAGAATTGTGAGCTGAGTTGGAGAATGCAGATTGCAGGCTGAATCGAAGATTTATGATGAAGATAAAATAACTCCTTCACAATTTTCTGTGTTTAAATTGCCACATCCAAAAGGTGCGTGTGTGTATACATTATATATATATATATATATATATATATATATATATATATATAATGTATACACATACACACGCACACACACATACATATATCTCGAATTTCGCTGAGAGATATTTGAATAGTGTGCTAAAGTTGGGTATGAAATGTCAAAGTATTTTCGGATGCAAAACATGGAAATGGTACTTCCATGAATGAGAGAGACCATACTGGAGCCATTAATATGGAATGCTCATTCATGATTCAAAAAGATGACAAGAGAAGAGGCTTGTATAATATATTAATATATAAAACGTTTGGTATTCTGGACTGTTAATGCTATGTAATGCGCTCCAACTCAATTATTAATCATAGTCATAATATTATAGGTACTGAAGTTAGTTAGTTGATGAAACATTTTTATTTGTATTACCATTAGTATTTTTATTTTTATAGATTGCCTTTATAGATTGGCGCACATTTTTCATTGAAACGTCTTCCTCCCATGAAGGATATATATCACGAAACAAAGAGCAGAACTCACTGAAACATTAGTTGTGGAAACATCATAAATTATCAATTGACCAACTGTTTATCAAAACCTAATCAGGTACAGACTTGAGAGAGTGTGACCATGTCCAACTCAAATCCATCCTTATTAATGTCAAGACAATAAATTAGAGTAATCATGTCCCACAGCTTGCCCTAACCTTGCTGGAAGATTAATCAGTCTGAATTATTTGGACAAACATAAAATGTCTATGGGGCATTTGACTGAATTAACATTGCTGCTCTGCCATTTTCCCTTTCTGAAAATCATCACATCAGTTTATCTCCATTTTGGAAACTTATACCAAACATTGGTGAAAAATTTCCCAAATGTACTCCACGATGTTTCTGTGTTCTGGACAAGACAAACATTCCTCAAAAACATATCAGGAAATAACCTAAACTCTAATTGTTATCTTATTTAAAGGCAAGCGTAAGGCACTGTATTCCAGATGTGATTTGATTTGTCAAACACTCAGCTTTAAGAAAAACACAATTTATTCTTCCACCATAGTTAAAGTACAAATCAATAATGAAGAATTAACATAACTTTAACTCTGTCAAAATTCATAATAAATTATTATATGATTTAATTATGGCTCATCAACTGCACCAATACAGCAGCATTCCCATAAGCATATTTGCTGAAGGTAAATCCATCAAAATAGATTTCCCTCATTTGTTATCTCTTCCAATCTCAGAAGGAATGCTGACAGAATGAATCCAGCAGCAGAGAGAGAGACCTCAAGCTGTTTGCAGCAGCGGAGAGAGAGCTGTATCCAGCAGTTTCAATCCAAAGCTCAAACTTCATTAACTGCCAGCCCTGGGTCTGTATGAGACTGACTCTACCAGCTCATTTTTCGTTTGTCTACTTTAAAAAAAACCTGCATCTATCTACTCTGTTTTCCATGGAGCCTTGGCACCAAATTTCCAAACCCCTCTTCAAAAGAAACAGGACAGAACAAATTCCTCTTAAAGGCAGATATCATCACAGTTGTCAGCTCCATCAGTGGACAGAACAGAATTATCAGTTGGACAACATATAACGATAACAGCATCAAAGGGCAAAGTGTGAAACATCCTGTTTGACAAAGATGTTTGATTCTCTATGGGACAGCTACTGAAACAGCACTCCAGATCTCAGTGTTAGGCTTTTGAAGTCTGAACCACAGTACTGTGCACTTTTGACAAATAGCACAGCTTACATGACTTTTTGACAATCAAATAATTTCAACAATTTAGAATGAACTGTTCTCACAAATATCATGCCTCCACACATCTACTCACTGCTGATAACCTGCATGATCATTGAAGCCAGCTGTGCTGATCCTCACCTATCACATCATAAGCTGCTGAACCCACCCATTCCCCTGTTGTATCTGGGCTCCTGCTTGGAGCAAACTGCCTGAGCAAGATCCACCAACACAATGCCTTTCCATCAAGGAATGGGAAACACCAGGTGTCACTGAGAGGTGGACTGTTACAAAACCCACCTGACCGATAGCAGGCTGTGAGCTACCACAGAGAGAGCGTGTGGTCTCACTAAACACTTTCTTGCGCAGTCAGGGCTGAGGCTCAGACAAACTCCATCAATGTGGCCTCAATGCAAACCCATTCTGCACAGTACAGGGAAACATTCAATGCTGCAATTTGCTGAGGAGCCTCCTAATTAGCAAACTATTCACTTTAAACTCCGAGATCGAAGGCAATATTGTCTGTCATTGAGATTTGCTTCGCTAAATGGAAATAAAATAATTAGCAATCGTACAGTGGAAATCAGCATGGTGGGCGGCACGGTGGCACAGTGGTTAGCACTGCTGCCTCACAGCGCCAGAGACCCGGGTTCAATTCCCACCGCAGGCGACTCTCTGTGTGGAGTTTGCCCATTCTCCCCGTGTCTGCGTGGGTTTCCTCCGGGTGCTCCGGTTTCCTCCCACAATCCAAAAATGTGCAGGTTAGGTGAATTGACCATGCTAAATTGTCCGTAGTGTTAGGTGAAGGGGTAAGTGTAGGAGTATGGGTCTGGGAGGTATACGCTTCGGCGGGTCGGTGTGGACTTGTTGGGCCGAAGGGCCTGTTTCCACACTGTAAGTAATCTAATCTAATCTAAACTTACCAGGAATGCCAACAATGGCAAGGATGGTGTAGTATATTTTTGCAGTTACTTGTCTTGCAAGATACATTTTGTTCTTAGTTAAGCAGCCTTTCAAAGTCCTTCCTGCTGTTGGCAAACTTTTGGAATCAGAGAATTACCTAGGAATTGGACTTTATATTTTGTGGTCTCTCCAAAGGGGAAACCTTGAATACACCTGATTACGACAATAGGTTTATTTTAATGATATGATATTGAGATTTATGTCTGTGGTTGAGTACTCCAAAGTCTGCATAAATCTGATCCTATGAGGTCTAAAATGTTAATTGCAATTTGTCTTCAAACAACAATACTTGCATTGTTTCATGTGCTATCAGCTCAATCTATATATAATTGATTTGACATTCTTTTGAATGATGAACTTCATTTTGCTGAGGCTATTTAGTCATTCAATACGCCATGTTGGAGAGCTCCATGTAAATTGCACTGTTATACCATTGTTTTCCTCGTTAATTCAGTTTTACAACTCATTTGAGAAATCCTATATGTGATTGAGCACTCTGGTGCAGAGCCTGAATCTGATACTGACCACACCAATGACTGCAATGAACACTGGGTCATATTTTCTCAAAACATAGACAAAAAAGAATTCAGAACATTAATTTCTGAATCATAGAACGATTGCATCATAGAGGACAAAGGTGGCCCATAGATCCACTGAGTTTTTAAAATTACACAAAATACTACAAGTCTCTCTTCCCAACATTTAGAGCCTCTTCTTGAATTTTTATGAGATTTCAGTACTCATCAAAGTGCTTCTTTAAGGTTTTGGGGATTCCCACCTGATTTACTGTTATGCTGGTGTCACTTCATAAAGTTAATTCTGTCCCTGTTTAGTTTTTTTGAAGAGAGAGTTCATAAAGGCAGACGTTCTGAAGAGATTTAGTTTAACAATAGAAGGGGAGCAGCCAGTTCTCTCAGTTCAGGTTTTGTCCAGTTTTAACTTAACTGTAGCAATCCCAGGATGTGTGTATGCAGGAGAGTGGCATGCTTCAGTGTGGAGCCACAAGAGGTGGCGGAGATATGAAATCATTATTTTGCATCAGTGTTTGATGTGGAAAAGGACATGGAAGATATAGAATGTTAGGAAATAGATGGTGGCATCTTGAAACATGTCCATATCACAGAAGAGGAGGTGCTGGATGTCTTGAAACATATAATAGTAGATAGGTCCCCCAAACCTGAACAGGTGTACCCGAGAACTCTATGGGAAGCTAGGGAAGTGATTTCTGGGTCACTTGCTGAGATATTTGTATCATCGATAATCACGGTGAGGTACCGGAAGACTTGAGGTTGGCTAACATGGTGCCACTATTTAAGAAAGGTGGTAAGGAAAAGGGAGGGAACGATAGACTGGTGAGTCTGACATCGGTGGTGGGCAGGTTATTGGATGGAACCCTGAGGGACAGGATTTACATGTATTTGGAAAGGCAAGGACGGATTAGGGATAGTCAACACGGTTTTGTGCATGGGAGGTCATGTCTCATGAACTTGATTGAGTTTTTTGAAGAAGTAACAAAGAGGATTGATGAGGGCAGAGCAGCAGACATAACTAAATGGACGTCAGTAAGGCTTTCAACAAGGTTACTCATGAGAGATTGGTTAGCAAGATTAGATCTCATGGAAGGTAAAAACTAGGACTGCAGATGCTGGAACCCAGATTCTGGATTAGTGGTGCTGGAAAAGCACAGCAGTTCAGGCAGCATCCGAGGAGTTGTGGCCCTCAGCTGAGGCAGGACTGACTGTAGAGAGGTTAGGTGCCGGTGCATTGCTGCGAGTGTGGAGCGGAGGATTCTGAAGGAGAACCGTTCCTGGTATTTTTGAATCTGTAGTCTATACTGTTTGTCCAGTTCAGATCCGAACTCTGCTAGTTTAAAGGTGTTCCGAAGTCCATGTGGGATGAGTTGGTTATGGAGGCAGGCACTGAGGAAGCAAATGTGGCTGTGGCAGCGAGTCTGTTTCAGGACATGGTTAAAGAGCTTCAGGGCAAAGGAAATTACTTGAGAGTTACAGTGGGAGAGGGACTCCCTGAGATTCTTGTAGAGAGAGGAGGAAAGCTTCTTCAAGGCAGGCATCCTTGCAAGAGGATTCGCACTAGGGTTAAGATAAACTCGGTAAAAACAAGGACTGCAGATGCTGGAAACCAGATTCTGGATTAGTGATGCTGTTAAAGCACAGCAGTTCAGGAAGCATCCGAGGAGCATCATGGAATACAGAGGGAACTGGCAATGTGGATACAGAACAGGCTCGAAAATAGAAGGCAGAGAATGGTGGTGGAGGGCTGCTTCTCAGACTGGAGTTCTGTGACCAGTGGTTTACCAAAAGGATCGGTGCTGGGTCCACTCCTTGTTGTCATTTATATGAATGATTTGGATGTGAACATGGGGAAAAGGTAAGTAAGATTGCAGATTGCACCAAAATTGGAGAAGTGTTGGAGGGTGAAGACGTTTACCTCAGATTACAACAGGATCTTGATTAGATGGGCCTAAGGGCTGAGAAGTGGCAGATGGAGTTTAATTTAGATAAATGTGAGATGCTACATTTTGGAAAGGCTAATCAGAGCAAGATATATACACTTAATGGTGAGATCCGAGGGAGTGTTGCTGAACAAAGAGACATTGGAGTGCAGGTTCATAGCTCCTTGAATGTAAAGTCACAAGTAGAGAGGATAGTGAAGAAGGCATTTAGTATTCTTTCCTTCATTGGTCAGAGCATTGAGTATAGTAGCTGGGAGGTTATTTTGCAGCTGTACAGGACATTGGTTGGGCTATTTTTGGAATATTGCGTGCAATTCTGGTCTCCTTCCTATCGGAAGGATGCCATGAAATTTGAATAGGTTCAGAAAAGATTCAGAAGCATGTTGCCAGGTTTGAAGGATTTGAGCTATCGGAAGAGGTTGAACAGGGTGGGGCTGTTTTCCCTGGAGAGTCAGAGTCTGAGGGGTGTGCTTATAAATGTTTATAAAATCGTGAGGGACATGGATAGGATAAACGAACAAGGTCTTTTTCCTGGGGTGGGTGAGTCCAGAACTAGAGGGCATAGGTTCAGAGTGAGAGGGGTCAAATATTAAAGATCCATAGGGGCAACTTTTTTCATGCAGAGTTTGATGTGTGATTACAATGAGCTGCCAGAGGAAATGATGGAGGCTACTACAACTGCAGCATTTAAGAGGCACCTGGATGGGTATATGAAGAGGATGAGTTTAGAGGGATATGGGCCAAGTGCTGGCAAATGGGACTTGGTTGGGTTCGCCTATCATCTCGTCATTGATGAGTTGGACCAAAGGGTCTGTTTCTGTACTGTACATCTCTATGACTCTATAACACCCAAAGACACTCAACCCTCTGAGAGAAGAAGTTCCTCCTTGTCTAAGTCTTCACTTGGCATCCCTTTATTCTGAGATGATGCCCTTTGGTCTTGACTCTCCCATGAGGGGAAATACAGTTTCAACATTTTCCCTGGCAAGCCCCTTAACAATCCTGTATGTTTCAATTAAATCATCACTCATTCTTCTAAACTGCTTAGTCTTTGCTCATAAAACAATTCCTTCATTCTCGGGTTCTTCTGAGTGAACCTTCACCGAACTGCCTCTAATAGAATAATATTCCACCTATAACAAGGGGATTAAATCTGCTCACTGTGCCCCAGATGTTGCATCACCAAAATCTCATACAGTTTCAGTAAGACTTCCTGACCTACTTGTATTTCAACCCGTTAAAATAAGAATCAACATTCTATTAACCTTTCTGATTACCTGCGGCACCTCTGCTGTTCACTTTGAAGTCTCTCTGTGTTACAGCTTTTCTCCATTTCTTCTAATCTCCTGATCTCCCTTCTTAAATGAATATCTTCTCATTTTTGCACATTATACTACATTTGCGAACTTTTTGCCCACTTACTTAACCTGTGAGCTGTTTGTGCTCCTCTCACTAGTAGCCTTTCCACCTATTCTTGTGTTGTCTGCCAATTTGATTAAACTTAATTCGCTCTCTTCCTCCACGTTATTGATACATATTGTAAACAATTGCAAGTGCAGCATTGATCCATGTGAACCCCACTATTTACAATTGCTGACCTGTAAAAGAACCCCTCACTCTCACTCTCTATTTCTTGCCCATTAGTCAATTCTCTATCCATGCCAATATACTACCTCCAACACCTTGCTCCATATTCCACTTGACTATTTCCCCAGATTAATTTTCTAAAGAGCCTATGTTCGCTTTGACCTTTCTCTTCCTCTTTATATATTTAAAGAAGCTCTTATTATCAGTTTTTATATTCCTTGTAGTTGAATAGAAGTTTTCCCATCTGAATTATTTTCTCTCTCTGTCGTTTTCGTCCTTCTTTGCTGGATTCTGAATTTATCTCAGTCTTTGCGGCTGTCACTAACTTTTGCTTTTGCCTAAATGCTTTTTCTCTCAACTTTATATTCTCTTTAACTTCCATGTTAGCCATGATTGGTTCTCTTAGAACCTTTTCTCCTTACTAGGATATAATTTTGTTGAGAGCCATGATTTCCTCCCGAAACATCTGTCATTGTTTGCTCACTGCTCTTTCCTGCTAAACTATCCGCCATTGTAATTCTCTGTAACTGAAACCCTTGTTTCCCACCCAAAATTTTCACTTTCAGACTAAATATTTTTTCATGTTCCGAATATTATTTTCGAAAGGATCTTTTACTCTGAGGTTATTTACTATACTTACTAAATCATTCCCCATTCCCAGGATCAAGATATGCCTGCTCTTAGGCTTGATGTGTCTCCTGTCCTTGTATTTCTCCATAGTAGATACCATGAATTTTAGAAGGTGCTGTTGAAAGAACTCTGGGGAATTTCTGCAATGCACCTTGTAGATTGTACGCGTTCTTGCCACTGTGCATCGGTTTTAGAGAGAGTGAACAAAAATGTGGATGAATGGAGAACTGATCAAGTGGCATGCTTTGCCTTGAATTTTGTTGACCACTTTTGGTTGTTGATGAAGCCAAACTCATCATAGCCAGTCATGGATATTTGATCACACTCCTTTCACGTGCCTGTTATGTGGGCAGGCTTTTGAAGTCAGTAAGTGAGAAAAGAAGAAATATCAACTCACTTGAAAGTTCCTATTGCCCTGCCATTGTTAACCAAACTATGAACAAGTTGAGTTTCCATTTAATAGGAATAACCAGGATGTTATTCAGGGATTGCATGCTCAGGGAAGTTAGTTAGAGGTAGTCTAACTGGATCTTAATTCAACTATTAATTGTCATTTAACAGTCCAAGCCTGTTGCTTCCTGTACTCCAGCTTGGGCGGCCTCAATTTTTAAAACTTTCATGCATGGATGTGGATCTCTCTGTCGAGGCCAGCACTTATTGCACATTCTTTACTGCAGTTACTCGTCAACCACATTGCTGTGATCTGGAATCAGACTTGGGAGAACTGCAATTTTCTTCCTAAAGTACATCAGTGAAACCTTGATGATTGGGTTTTCTTTACAATCGTTCCATGGTCTTTGAATTCAAATTCCACCATCAACTCAAGGTCTGTTTTTTCTTCATCACAGTCTGTTTATCAACAAGAAAAGAGTCATTTTTTTGTGTCTTCCATTTCCTGCTCTCAAACGTCTCTCCAATGTGGGACACATTCTTAGTAAATTGGGTAATCTGGCTTCATCCTTTACATCTTTACTGTGAGGTATAATACTCCTCAATCGTTGCTTGTTGTCCAGGATATGGGGGACAATTGGTTATCTGTAACTGCGTCTCAAATCGGTTGTGATTCCATTTAATCTTACTGTGTTTTAGGGAGATGTTTGGTAATGTAGTTCACAGGAGTGTTAAACAGTGTGTTACAAGAAGAATTAGAACAGCCTAGATATAAACTTGATGATATGTTTTGTTTTGTCTGTTTCTGTTCTTGGATTCGAACTCTACAACCGTTAAGTTCCTGTTGAAGTGCAATGATTATTAACTGTTTTAGTTGACAAGATTCCACCAAGACAGACTTGAACAAGCAATTGAAGAAGGAATAGAAGACCTTGGACCCGTGTGAACAGTTGCTGAACAACTCACCAAACAAGAACATCATGTAAGTGGAAGGCAGTGATGAAATCCACACCTTCGATCAGCCAGGAAATTTCAACTACTGGAGTGACCAATTAAAAACAAAGTTGCCCCTGTAACTGAAATGAAACAAAACAGAGAGAAAGCTTTTCCAATCGCAGACTGGTTTTCTTATATGTTGATTACTGGTTCACGAGTGGAACATATAATCCTGTTGTAAAGAGTAAGAGTTGTCCATTTGGTGCATTCTCCCTACTGTAACATTCAATTCGACCATGGTCGAATATCACCTTAAGTCAGATCTACAGTATATAAAAAAAGGCACTTCAGCACACTAGTCAGAAACTGGTTTTAATCCCATTTTTCAGAACTTGGCCCTTAGCCTTGTGAGTCGTGGCATTGCAAGTGCACATTGAAATACTTCTTTAATATTCTGAGGGTTTATGCCTCTACCAACGTTACAGGCAGTAAGTTCCAGAGACCACTGCCCTCTGGATGGAAAAGCTTTACCTCACATCCCCTCTAAACCGTCTGCTCCTCACCTTAAATCTATGACCGCTGGTCCTAGATCCCTTCACCAAATAAACATGTTTCTTACTGTCTATGCCCATCATAATTTCATGTACCCCCTCAATCTTCTCTGCTCTGACAAACGTAGGATGACTAACGGAAGCTCTCCATTGCAGACAATTTCCTCTGTTAACATGAATCTGACTCTCATTCAACAGCTGACCCTTCTAAAGAAGTGTACATGTAATGTGATAATTGTAATGCAAGCCTTCTGTGTGTCTTTGTGTGATTGTGTGTGTCCGATGAGTGTCTGTCTCTGACTATCTTGCGTTATGTGCAAGTTTGCTGGTCTGTCTTGCTGTTTCTGTGTCTGTGTGCTCCAGAGTCTGCTCCTGTTTGTGCATCTATCTTCACTTTGTGTGAGACTATGTGTGTGTGCACACAAGTTTCTGTGTGTTCATTTGCATGCTGGCTTATTTCTCAGTCTGTTTGAGGTGTCTGAGTGTTGATTTGTGTGTCAGTGATATTTACAGAGCCAGAAGATTGATGTTAAGCAGTGTCTGTTGAGGTGTGTGAGTGTGCATTTGTGAGGGAGTGATTGTTTTGAATCTGGATAGAATAAGAGAGTGGAGAAGAATGTATGATTCCCTTTAAGACCGAAAGTACTTTTCTAAACTTAAGGTACAGCAAAGGCAACCTTATACAGGCTGTTCCAAGATAGACACATGTAACTGCTCACTGGATACCTGATTTGGGGTTGCTGTTTTGACAATAATTCAAATCTGATCAGTTCATTTAAACCAAACACTCTGCCCTTCAAAGCCAATCAAATTTAAAATCTGATGATGTTGACAACCTGAACCCAATCCAGCTATAAGAATTTCAGGTATAATAATATGAGTCCGGCTCACACAGGAAAGCAGCAGTGCACTGAAGCTCTCATAGAAAACGATCCAGTTAAGGAAAGAGACCATTGGTGATGGAGGGTCGCGCAGCAACTGTGAAAGGAAAGGGTTAAGGCAATCACACAAAAAGACTTTTTGAACATGTCCATTCACAGCGAGAAATAACAAGATGGGATGGGGCTCCCGAGGGGTTTTGATAAATGTCCCATGCAACATGGAGTAGTTAGAGTCAGGGATCACCAGAGTGAGGCCCTGGCGGAGAGGAGGGGCGTGTTTGCAGTGAAGGGGAACATTTAATTTGCATGGGGTTTGCCAGAGAAGAAGGACAACAAGACAGGATGAGCAGATTATAGCTCTGTCAGGAACTGTTAATGGGCCGACACTGATAGGCACAGGATTAGAAAGATGTTCAACCATGGGTAATCCAGAGACAAATAGTATTGGAGCTGAGAGGAAGTGCCGCTGAGGGAGGTGCTCCAGAGTTCCCCAAAACCGAGATGCTATGATCCCCCATTTTAACATTCATCACTGGGTTCTCTGATGGGGGATGGGAGAGTTGGCTCGAGGCGGCCTGCGAAATCTCTCTCATGCGGCACCCCGAGCATTAGGGATGTGTGGAAATTGATCATTATTAGTATCACCGGCCTGTTGAGGTCGCGGTTGTGGAAGGAGTTGGTATTGTTCTTGTTTTTGTTGTAGCAATGGTTTAGGGTTTCGTGATCGGCATTCTCGTGCCCACATCTCCTGCACTTTTCTTTGGTTATATTCCCGTGTAGCTGTCTCGGTCCTTTGATTTGTCTCAGATTACATGACTGTGTTAACATAGGATATGCATCCTTTTCCTTTTGGTAATCAAAAAGAACTTGTCAGTCCAGATTTAAAAGGCTGTGATATTTGCTTCTGGATTAGTGGTGCTGGAAGAGCACAGCAGTTCAGGCAGCATCCGAGGAGCAGTAAAATCGACGTTTCGAACAAAAGCTCTTCATCAGCAATAAAGGCAGAGAGCCTGAAGGTTGGAGAGATAAGCTAGAGGATAGTGGGGGTGGGGAGAAAGTAGCATAGAGTACAATAGGTGAGTGGGGGAGGGGATGAAGGTGATAAGTCAAGGAGGAGGATGGAGTGGATAGGTGGAAAATAAAATCGGCAGGTAGGACAAGTCATGGGGAGAGTGTTGAGCTGGAAGTTTGGAACTAGGGTGAGGTGGGGAAGGGGAAATGAGGAAACTGTTGAAGTCCACATTGATGCCCTGGGGTTGAAGTGTTCTGAGGTGGAAGATGAGGCGTTCTTCCTCCAGGCATCTGGTGGTGAGGGAGCGGTGGTGAACGAGGCCCAGGACCTCCATGTCCTCGGCAGAGTGGGAGGGGGAGTTGAAATGTTGGGCGACAGGGCGGTGTGTTGATTGGTGCGGGTATCCCAGAGATGTTCCCTAGAGCGCTCTGCTATGAGGCGTCCAGTCTCCCCAATGTAGAGGAGCATCGGCAGCAAAGGATACAATAAATGATATTGGTGAATGTGCAGGTAAAACTTTGATGGATGTGGAAGGGTCCTTTAGGGCCTTGGATGGAGGTGAGGAAGGAGGTGTGGGCGCAGGTTTTGCAATTCCTGCGGTGGCAGGGGTAGGTGCCAGGATGGGAGGGTGGGTTGTAGGGGGGGCATGATCTGACCAGGTAGTCACGGAGGGAACGGTCTTTGTGAAAGACGGAAAGGGGTGGGGAGGGAAATATATTCAATGTTTGTGAGAAGTTTTGTAGCTCGGGTGCTCGTTGTTGTGGTTCTGTTCGCCGAGCTGGGAATTTGTGTTGTAGACGTTTCGTCCCCTGTCTAGGTGTCATCCTCAGTGCTTGGGAGCCTCCTGTGAAGCGCTTCTGTGATATTTCTTCCGGCATTTGTAGTGGTTTGAATCTGCCGCTTCCGGTTGTCAGTCCCAGCTGTCCGAGCAGTGGTCGGTATATTGGGTCCAGATCGATGTGCTTATTGATTGAATCTGTCGATGAGTGCCATGTCTCTAGGAATTCCCTGGATGTTCTCTGTTGAGAACAGAGAACAGCCAGGGAATTCCGAGAGGAATTCAAACCACTACAAATGCCGGAGGAAAGATCACAGAAGCGCTTCACAGGAGGGTTCCCAAGCACTGAGGATGTCACCGAGACAGGGGACGAAACGTCTGCAACACAAACTCCCAGCTCGGCGAACAGAACCACAACAGGGAAATATATTCCTGGTGGTGATATTTGCTTCCCTGTTAATTGTTTACCAGGTAATGATATGCAATTTAAAAGCATGGGCATGCTGAGGTTGCATACAATTTACAAGGGTTGGGACCTGCTAATTTATCATTTGCCAAAACGGGATGCCAGCAGAGGATTCCCAAACCTTTTTAAAGGGGGCAATGGATTCTGGCACGGGTTCATTAACATTTTGCAGACAACTGGTGACTTCTCCAAAGTCTGCTTGCCGCTGTGCTACTGTCATGATGACAATCTTAACAGTAATTTCAAACCAAGATATTATTCCCTCCACATTAACCCATGACCTCGGGGGAAATACAATGGAATTTTAAATGGTTGTCCAACGTGTCCTGTATGCTAAGGTCATTAAAGTTTTGACATCCTGATGCAAGAAGTTATAATAACTACAGATTTGTAATAACCAATTAAAAGATTATGTTGGGTACTTGAGTGGGTTGTGGGTGTGCTGAACCATGCTGTGAACTTCAAAGTGAGTCCAGGGCTTATCAAATGGAGTTTCACCTTTCATTATACTTGGGAAAACAAATTCTTTGTTGCTAATTTTCTGTGAATTGTGAGACCTGGTGCACTGTGCAGGACGAGAAAAACTGGACGCGGATGCAAGAGCAGACTCTGAAACAGGGGTTGAAACAAGTCTTCTGGGACCTGCTTCAGTGGTTTCCTGAACACCTTCCGTCCAGGCGCTCGGACCCTGTTGAGAACTTGCACCAGTATTTTGTGGTTGAGTAACGAGAAGTGCGTCATCGTTTCTGGCAGCCTTTTGTTCCTGGTCAGCTTCCCTGCTTGGTCAGAAAGCAACAAAAGCAGCAATCTTGTCTATTTGAGGATCGGAGTCAGGGGCAGAGGCAGTAAATTTGGGATACTGAGTGGATTGGGCGGCAGTGCATTGGGAAGGTTTTCTGGCGAGATCTCTGGAGATTGACTGCGATTTTTATTCTTTGGAGGTTGATGGCCTTTACACACTTCCTTAATTTCCTCTCGGCATTTGATCATATAAATCTTATCTCATGAGGGGTCACCATATCTACCCTTTATATTTGTTCTCCTATATCTGTTTTTTTTTTCAATTAAAAAAAACTATATAATGCTAATTACCACGTGACCACCCATATAAATCTGAAGTAAAACGTATATTATTTTTGCTATCACAAGTTTCTTTCCAAACAATATCAGCCAGTGATCCTGGAGGAACCAAGGGGTCTCCTACCTTTCTCTCGACTCGAACATATATACCATGTCACATCTCTATAGTTTTCGAGAGTAACAGATACGGGCTGCCCTTTCTCAGCGGGACAAGGTTCATTTGTCCCCAAGGACAGCCCTTCCCTGGTATGTATGGAGTTCAGTGATCCCTTCGACTTGTAAACGAATGAACAAACAAAACAAATAGGCAAAAGACAGAGTGCAAACTAAAAACTAAAACAGACAAGAGCCGTCTTGGCAAAACAAACAGCAGCCCTGTAGTCAAATTCTTAAGGTGTGCTATAATTTTAAATATACACCAACATTATTCTTTTCAAACTACGATATACTTTTTTCAATTCAAAGTTTGTGCGAAGATTTGTAGCTCGGGTGCTCGTTGTTGTGGTTCTGTTCGCCGAGCTGGAAGTTTTTGTTGCAAACGTTTCGTCCCCTGGCTAGGCGACATCATCAGTGCTTGGGATCCTCCTGCGAAGCGCTTCTTTGATGTTTCCTCCGGTGTTTATATTGGGTCCAGGTCGATGTGTTTGTTGATGGAGTTTGTGGATGAATGCCATGCCTCTAGGAATTCCCTGGCTGTTCTCTGTCTGGCTTGCCCTATGATAGTAGTGTTGTCCCAGTCGAATTCATGTTGCTTGTTGTCTGCGTGTGCGGCGACTAAGGATAGCTTGTCGTCTCGTTTCGTGGCTAGTTGATGTTCATGTATGCGGATTGTTAGCTGTCTTCCTGTTTGTCCTATATAGTGTTTAATGCAGTCCTTGCATGGAATCTTGTACACTACATTCGTCTTGCTCATGTTGGGTATCGGGTTCTTCGTTCTGGTGAGTTGTTCTCTGAGCGTGGCTGTTGGTTGTGTGCCGTTATGAGTCCTAGAGGTCGCAGTAGTCTGGCAGTCAGTTCCGAGATGCTCCTGATGTATGGTAGTGTGGCTAGTCCTTTTGGTTGTGGTATGTCCTCGTTCCGTGGTCTTTCTCTCAGGCATCTGCTGATGAAGTTGCGCGGGTATCCATTTTTGGCGAATACCTTGTATAGGTGTTCCTCTTCTTCTTTTTGCAGTCAGTCCTGGTGTACTGCAGTGTGCTGTGGCCCTTTTGAATAGTGTCCTGATGCAGCTTCGTTTGTGTGTGTTGGGGTGGTTACTTTCATAGTTTAGGACTTGGTCTGTGTGTGTGGCTTTCCTGTACACACACACAGACCAAGTCCTAAACTATGAAAGTAACCACCCCAACACACACAAACGAAGCTGCATCAGGACACTATTCAAAAGGGCCACAACACACTGCAGTACACCAGGACTGCAAAAAGAAGAAGAGGAACACCTATACAAGGTATTCGCCAAAAACAGATACCCGCACAACTTCATCAGCAGATGGCTAAGAGAAAGACCACGGAACGAGGACATACCACAACCAAAAGGACTAGCCACACTACCATACATCAGGAGCATCTCGGAACTGACTGCCAGACTACTGCTACCTCTTGGACTCACAACGGCACACAAACCAACAGCCATGCTCAGACAACAACTCACCAGAACGAAGGACCCGATACCCAACATGCGCAAGACGAATGTAGTGTACAAAATTCCATGCGAGGACTGCATTAAACACTATATAGGACAAACAGGAAGACAGCTAACAATCCGCATACATGAACATCAACTAGCCACGAAACGACACGACCAGCTATCCTTAGTAGCCACACACGCAGACAACAAGCAACATGAATTCGACTGGGACAACACTACTATCATAGGGCAAGCCAGACAGAGAACAGCCATGGAATTCCTAGAGGCATGGCATTCATCCACAAACTCCATCAACAAACACATCGACCTGGACCCAATATACCAACCACCACAGCGGACAGCTGAAACTGATAACCGGAAGCGGCAGGGACAGACGACTATAAACACCAGAGGAAACATCAAAGAAGCGCTTCGCAGGAGGCTTCCAAGCACTGATGATGTCGCCTAGCCAGGGGACGAAACGTTTGCAACAAAAACTTCCAGCTCGGCGAACAGAACCACAACAACTTTTTCCAATTTTTGCAGTCCGGGGCCAGCCTCATGGCTCAGTTTGGATCACGCAGACAGCCAGTTTAAGAATCGTATCATCAATCGATTTTATAATTTTAAAAATTACATTTGTTAAAAATTGCAATAAACAAGGGATCCTGTCGACTATGCCAAACTGTTGAGGAAAATTTCGGAAACAGACCCTGAGTAGTGACCAACTTTATTAGTCATGATATATCCACACTGAAAATCAAATGCTCGCAATCAATACATCTTTATATAGTAATTTTAGTAGTAATGAATCTTTATGTAGTATTTTAATTGACAAGTTTTCAAGTCTGGACATAGTACAATAAGATAGCCACTAGATGGCCCACTTGTACTTTCAGTAATAGACTGTAAGTTTTGCCAAAATGTATACCAGAGATGAATTGTCTACGTTGTGCGTGACAACACTTTGCACTTGCATTACTGGAGTAAGAACGAAACAGATGTTTATAATAGTTTGCTAACGCGCAGTCTGATAGTTAGCAATGTAAAGAGTCACCTTCCCAATACATTGTTGCAGAGATGCATAATAAAGAGAATTATTGTTCGTTTCAATAATGCTTGCATTCAGTGTGGATAAAATTATTCTTTCTTCCTTGTACAGTCAGGCCAGTCAAAATGTTAGGTAAACATTTCCCTGAGTAATCAATTTTTAGCCAAGCTAGATGTAAAACCTAAAAGTAATTTTAGGTTACAAAAAATGTCTTCCACACAGAGGAATAAAAACAAGTGTTTCTGAAAATCCAGGGTAGAGCTTCTGTCACCCAAAGAGTTCAAACAGCCCTAAACAGCTCTGAATGAAATGTGAGAAAGCACCCTCCTTTAAAGGGAACAAGGGATGTTATATAAAAATACTCACATGTTAAATAAAGATATAGAAGACAGCTCAGGAAGAAAAGGACAGAATGAGAAGGATGGATGGAAACAATAGATTTGTAAGACCAGAAGAAGGTGGCATAAGAGACTGCATGGAATTTGAGAAATTAAGTTAATTTAATGTTTAGTAATTGTTTTACTGGAATAACATTTTAACAGAGTTGGGGTCAGTCAGTGATTAGTTAAGGAAAAGGGGACTCATATTTATTAGTAGTTTTTGTTTGGTATACACTGTTAAAATGAGGGAAATAAATGGATTTTAAAAAAAGAAAACAGTGGAAATCAGGGTTTGTTTTTCACTTATGCATATTTTTAACAGTTTACGAGGTGAGGCGAGTTTTTTTCTGGGTGTTTTAGTTTCAATTACGAGAGGGGTTCGAACTGTGCATCATAACATTAGTGAGACATGATTTCCCACACACGAAATCATGTTGACTATCCCGAATGAGCCCTTGCCTTTCCAAATACATGTAAATCCTGCCCCTCAGGATTCCTTCCAAGAATTTAATCACGACAAATGTTGAGCTCACTGATCTATAATTCCCTGGCTTTTCCTTATCAACTTTCTTAACTAATAACACAATGTTAGCTAACCTTAAGTTTTCCGGTACTCACCTGTGGTTATTGATGTTACAAATATCTCGGCAATACCCCCAACAATCTCTTTCCTCACTACTTACAATGTTCGAGGGTATACCTGATAATTTCCCAGAGATTTATCCAACTTTGTGTGTTTTAAGATGTCCAGCACCTCCTCCTCCGTCATACGGACATTTTTAAAGATGTCACTATTTATTTTCCCACATTCTATATCGTTCAGATCCTTCTTCACAGTAAACATTAATCCAAAATACTCATTTGGCATCTCTCCAAATCTTTATACCTGCAGTTCCACGTGAAGGTGGCCTTGCTGATCTTTGAGGAGTCCTATTCTCTCCTTCGTTACCCTTTAGTCCTTAATGTATTTGTAGAATCTCTTTCGATTCTCCTTAATACTATTTGTCAAATGTATCTCATACCCCCTTTTTGCCTTCCTGATTTCCATCTTAAGTGCATTCCGACAGCTTTTATACTCATTTAAGGATTCACTCTATCTTTGCCGTCTGTACCTGAAACATGCTTCCGTCTTTTTCTTGACCAAAATCTCAATTTTATTGGTCATCCAGCATTCCCTGCATCAGGCAACATTGCCCTTCATCCTAACTGGAACACACTGTCTCTGGACTCTAATTATCTCATTTCTGAATGCTTTGTATTTTCCAGCTGTCCCTTTACCTGCGAATACCTGCGCCCCATTCCCATCAACTTTTGAAGGTTCTTGCTTAATACCATCAAAATGGGCTTTTCTCATAATTAGAACATTTGACTTTTAGATCGTCTATCCTTTTCCATCACTATTTTAAAACTAATAGAATTATAGTCACTGGCGTCAAAATGTTCCCTCACTGACACCTCGGACACATGCCTTGCTTTATTTCCCAAGAATAGCTCAGGTTTTATACCTTCCCTAAGAGGCACATCACATACTGAATCAGAAAATTTTCTTGTACAGACTTAACAAATTCCTCTCCATCTAAAATCTGAACACAATTGCAGTCCCAATCAATGTTTAGAAAATTAAAATCCCCTACCATAACGAACCTGTAGGCAGGTGAGCAGAGGTGGTGGGGTTGCCTTATTAGGTAAGAAATTAAGTTAAACCATTAGTAAGTAACAAAGTATGGTCAGATGGTGTAAAATCTGTGTGGGTCGAATGGAGGATACGGAAATGTAAAAAAATACCATAGTTGGAGTCACAGGCCTCCAAACAGTTGTTAGGAGCTGGCGTGCAGGACACACCAGGAGATCAAAAGGATGTGTGGGAAAGGCAAATATACAGTGATCATGGGGGATTTAAATATGTAGGTGGACTGGGAAATCAGATTGGTTGTGGATCGCAAGAAATTCGTGGAATGTCAATGAGATTGCTTTTTGGAGCAGCTTGTGGTGGAGCCCACTACGGAACAGGCAATACTGGACTTAGTCTTGTGAAATGAGGCAGGCCTGATAAGGGAGCTTAAAGTGAAGGAACCCTTAGGAGGTAGTGATCATGATCAAATGTACTCTGAAATTTGAGAGGGAGAAGATAGAATCAAAGGTAAGTGTATTACAGCTGAATAGATAAATAAATAAATACAGGGGTTTCTGAAAGTAACTCAGGAGAC
This sequence comes from Chiloscyllium plagiosum, assembly GCF_037043375.1. Taxonomy (NCBI): domain Eukaryota; kingdom Metazoa; phylum Chordata; class Chondrichthyes; order Orectolobiformes; family Hemiscylliidae; genus Chiloscyllium; species Chiloscyllium plagiosum. The sequence continues at coordinate 69,667,193 of NW_028270160.1, forward strand.
ACAGCAGAGATTCACTCTGCGGAAAAAGAATCATTGTTCAGGGAGGATGAGACAACCGCGGCTGACTAGGGAACTCACAGATAGCGTAAAAGAAAAAGATAAAAGCATATAATGAAGCACATGGCAGTGGGAAACCAAATCATTGGGAAGCTTACAAAGACCAACAGAGGGCACTAAAAAAAGAAATAAGGAGGGAGAAGCTTCAAAATGAGGGTAAGCTAGCCAGTAATATAAAGGAAATTTTAAGTGCTTCTTCAGATATATAAAGTGCAAAAGGGAGGCAAAAGTGGACTTTGGGCTATTGAAAAATAACACTGGATAGATAGTTGTGGGGAACAAGGAAATGGCAGATTAACTGAATAATTATTTTGCATCAGTCTTCACGGTGGAAGACACGAGTACTGTCCCAAAACTTCAAGGGGGTGAAGGGGCAGAGCTGAGTATGGTGGCTATCACCAAGGAGAAGGGGCCAGAAAAACTGAATGTCCTGAAGGTGGATAAATTGCCTGGACCAGATGCACTACACCCCAGAGTTCTAAGGGATATAGCTGAATAAATAGTGAAGGCATTGATGGTGAACTTTTGGGAATCGCTAGAATCAGGGAGGGGCCCCAGAGGACTGGAAAATCCCTGTGACACCCCTGTTTAAAAAGGGAGAAAGGCAGAAGATGGAAAATTACAAGCTGATTAGCCAAACCTTGGTCATAGGTAAGATACTGAAATCCGTTGTGAAGGATGAGATTACTGAATACTTGGAAGTGCATGGTGAAATAGGGCAACGTCAGCATGGTTTCATCAAGGGGACGCCATGTCTGACAAACCTCCTGGAATTCTTTGAGTAATTAAGTACTGAGCATGTTAGACCAAGGAGAACCAATGGATGTCAAGAAAGCCTTTGGCAAAGTGCTGCACAGGAGCCTGCTGAGCAAGATAAGGAGTCATGGTGTTAGAGGGAAGGTGCTAGCATGGATAGGAGCTGGAAAGCAGAATGGGGATAAAAGGGTCTTTCTCAACCGATGATGGCAGCCGATAAATGACAAGTAGAGTTCTGGCTTAGAGTTGGGAAAACAACTTTTCACTTTATACGTTAACGATCTAGATGAAGGAACTGAGGACATTCTGGCTCAGTTTGCAGATGACCCAAAGATAGGTAGAGGGACAGGTAGCATTGCGAAGGCAGGGAGGCTACAGAAGGATTTGGACAAGTTAGGAGAGTGGGCAAAGAAATGGCAAATGGAGTACAATGTGGGAAAGGGTGAGGTCATGCAGGAAGAATGGAGGTATGGAATGTTTTTGAACTGGGGAGATAAATCCAATGTCTGAAGTGCAAAGAGACCTGGGAGTTCTAGTCCAGGGTGTTCAGAGAAGATTCGCAAGAATGATCGCAGAAATGAAAAGCTTACCATATGAGGAACGTTTGAGGACTGTGGGTTTGTACTCGATTGAGTTCACAACGATGAGGGAGGATTGAATTGAAATTTACAGAATACTGAATAGCCTGGACAGAGTATGTTGGGAAAATGTTTCCATTGTTAAGAGAGACTCGAACCCAAATGAATAGCTTTAGAATAAGGGAAGAATGGATATAAAGAGAAACCTCTTCAGCCAGAGAGCGGTGATTCTATGGAATTCATTGCAACTGAAGGCTGTGGAGGCCAGGTCATTGAGTATACTTAAGACTGAGATAGATAGGTTCTTGATTGTCAAGGGGATCAAACATTACATAGAAAAAGTGGAATAAGGAATTTGAGCAACTTATCAACCAGAATTGAATGTGGAGAAGAGTCGATGGGCTGAATGGCTTAACTTCTGCTCCTGTACCTTATAGCTTATTATTCTAACAGATAAATGAGACCTCCTTACAAATGTGCTTCTCAATTTTGCACTGACTATTGGTGGTTTTATTTACAATCCCGATAAGGTGATCATCCCTTTCTTATTTCTGAGTTTCACACTAATAAATTCCCTGACTGTATTCCAGGAATTTATTCCTTAAGTACCATTGTAGTGTGATCCTTATTCGAAAACACCACTCGCCCTCTGTCTTGCCCCCCTTTCTATCCTTCCTATAACATCTATACCCTGAATCATTAACCTGACAGTCCTGTCCCTCCCTGAGCCATGTCTCTGTAATTGCTATGATATCCCAGTCCCAAGTTCCCAACAATGTCCTGGGATTGTCCACCTGACCTGAGAATTATGGTGCAATTCGTCCTTCTAATACAGGTGACTTCTACCTCCGAAGCGGTGAGCACAGTTGCCTCACAGTGCCAGGGACCCAGGTTCAATTCCCACCTCAGGTGACTGTGTGGAGTTTCCACATTCTCCCTGTGTCTGCGTGAGTTTTCTCTGGGTGCTCCAGTTTCTTCCCACAACCCAAAATGTGCAGATTAGGTGAAATGGCCAAGCTAAATTGCCCATAGTGTTTAAGTATGTGTAGGTTAGGTGCCTTAATCAGGGGTAAATGTAGGGGAATCGGTCTGGATGGCTTATTCTTCAGAGAGTCGGTGTGGACTTGTGTTGAAGGGCCTGTTTCTACACTGTAGGGTTTCTGTGATTCTAAAGTGCCATTGTTTTGATCTTTCTACCACAAAGTTCCAAAACAATGCAATAGCTTATGAAACGGTAATTACTGCTGCGAGAATTTGGGGAAAACAGTGTCAACACTGAAAGTACCTCAAACAAAGAGCAGCTCTTATAGCCACACTTTTTCCGTGAGAGAGTAAGATCGCGAGGGAGAAAATGTAGAAAGTGAGAGAGAGTGAGAGACACAGACAAAGAGAGAGACAGAGAGAGAGAGAAAAGAGGAAACATCAGACAGATACAAACAGGAGTTAAGGAAAGACATGGTGAGATTAGAGAGGTGATATTCATCAGTCTGGGGGATCACACCTCTCTCGATGATCTCTCCCTCTCCCTCTCTCCCATTAGGGACAGTCCATGACCCTGGGCTTGCTTTAGCAAAGCTAGTTCAGGGAGGGGTCGTGAGGTTAAAGAATGATAACTGCCAATCAAAGTTAAGTACTGCCCACATTTACTCGCAGAGTTGGACAGAAACACACTGATACTCACCCTGTGTTCACTATACACTGCATAAAGGATATTGGCTATCAGAACCTGGTTGAAATATGTCACTCAAAGACCACCCTTCGACTCCAGTCCAAGTTCATTCCAGTCAGTTCCCAAATCCCTCTAACTGTAGTACACCTCTCCCAGAGATTGAGCACACCAGAGTCAGCTTTATGAGATTGGAGGGGGAGAGAGGAGGTGTGAGAGAAAATAGCAAGGAAATAGTTTAGTTTAGACTTCCCTTGGACTAATCCTGTTTTGCATTTGACTGTCTTGGAATGAAAGTGACATGTATTTTCAAACTGATCAAATTCCTTTTAGCTTTGAGTTTTCCTTTTTATTGATGTAAAATAGGCAATTGTCAGGAATCCAACCCAGGTCGCTTGTTTGGAAGGCAGTTACATTCACCAGGATACCACCTTCGCTGCACACTTTAACACAACATAATCCTCAAACTGTGGAGAAGGATTTAAAAGCTAGAGAGATTGGAGAAATGTATAGTGATATCTTGTGAATAGTGACCATATTCCAGAGAGGAGGTGCTAGACATCCTAAAATGTATAAGGGTGGATAAATCCACAGCGCCTGATCAGGTATATCGGAGAACGTTGCAGGAAGTTCAGGAATTGCTGGGCCTCTTACTGAGATATTTACATCATCAATGACTACGGCTTAGGTACCGTAAGGCTAGAGGGTGGCTAATGTTATGCAATTATTTAAGAAAGCTGGTTAGGAAAATGCAGGGAACTATAGACCAGTGAACCTGACATCTGTGGTGGGTAAGTTGTCGGAGCGGATTCGGACAGACAGGCTATACACATATTTGGAAAGACAGGGATTGATTCGGGATAGTCAATATGGGTTTGTGCATAGGAAATCAGTGTCACTAACTTGATTGAGTTTTTTGAAGAAATCACGAAGAAGATTTATAAAGGAAGATCATTTTACGTTGTCTATATGGAGTTCAGCAAAGTTCTGGATGCAGATTTGCTAGCTGAGCTGGAAGGTTCATTTTCAGACATTTTGTGACCGTACTAGGCAACATCTTCAGTGGGCCTCCAGGTGAAGCACCATTCATGATTCCTGCTTTTTATTTATATATTTGGGTTTATTTGGATTAGTGATGTCATTTCCAGTGGTGTTGTCATTTCCTGTTCTTTTTCTCAAGGTGTGGTAGATGGGGTCTAACTCGATGTATGTGTTGATAGAGATCCATTTGGAATGCCATCCCTCTAGGAGTTCTCGAGCATGTCTCTGGTTGACTTGTCCTCGGATTGCTGTGTTGTCCCAGTTGAAGTGGTTTCCTTCCCTATCTGTATGTAAGGATACTAGTGAGAGAGTGTCATGTCATTTTGTGGCTCGTTTTGTGTTCATGGTCTTTGAAAGTGGATTTGCTGTTAGACAAGGGACTGAAGAAGACGTTTGCTATGCTTGCCTTTATTGGTCAGTGCACTGAATATGGAGTTGGGATGTCATGTTCGGGCTGAAAAGGACATTGGTGAAGCCACTTTTGGAATACTTTCTTTTCAATTCATTTTGTGGTATGTGGGCATCACTGGTTGGCCAGCATTTATTGCCTGTCCCTTGTTGCCCCTCGACAAGATGGTGATGAGCTGCCTTCTTGAATCACTTCCATTCCCCTGTTGTGGCTTAACCCACAACGCCATTAAGGAGTGAATTCCAGGATGTTGACCCAGCGACAGTGAAGGAACACCAACAAATTTCCAAGTTAGGCTTGTGAGTGGCTTCATGTTCCTGTTTTCGGCTACTCTTGTCCTTCCAGGTGGAAGTGGTCATGGGTTTGGAAGGTGCTATCTGAGGATTTTGGCTTAATTTCTGCAGTGCACCTTGTGGATAACACACACTGCTGCTGACCATCAGTGACTGTTAGAGTTTCGATTACATTAGACTAGTTACAGTGTGGAAACAGGCCCTTCGGCCCAACAAGTCCACACCGACCCGCCGAAGCGCAACCCGCCCAGACCGCTTTCTCCTACATTACCCCTTCACCTAACGCTACGGGCAATTTAGCATGGCCAATTTACCTAACCTGCACATTGTTGGATTGTGGGAGGAAACCGGAGCACCCGGAGGAAACCCACACAGACACAGGGAGAATGTGCAAACTCCACACAGTCAGTAGCCTGAGGCAGGAATTGAACCCAGGTCTCTGGTGCTGTGAGGCAGCAGTGCTAACCACTGTACCACCGTGCCGCCCATTGTTGCACAGATGAGTTGCACCTATCCAGGCACGTGGAGAATATTCAATTACTCTCCTGACGAGTGCTTTGTGGATGGTGGATAGGCTTTTGGGAGCTAGGAGGTGAGTTACGCCACTTGCAGCCACTGCATTTATGTGTTGTGTCCAGTTGAGTTTCTGACCAATGATAACTCTCAGGCTGTTGGGAGTGGGCTACTCAGTATTGGCAACACCACTGAATGTAAAGGAATGGTGCTTAGTTTGTCTCTTATTGATTATGGTCATAGCCAGACATTTGTGTAGCATGAATATTACTTGCCACTTGTCAGCCCAAGCCTGGATAGTTTCCAGATCTTGTTGAATTTGAACATAGAACAATCGAGCGCATACAGGCCCTTTGGGCCTCAATGTTGCATCGACCTGTGAAACTGCTCTGAAGCCACCACTCCATTATCATCTATATATTTATCCAATGACCATGTAGATGCCCTTAAAGGTGATGAGTCTACTACTGTCGTCGGCAGGGCATTCCATGACCCTACTACTCTAGCTTTGTGCCCCCGTGCTAGCCATCACCATCAAATGAAAATCAAATCTCACTGTCTACACTATCTAATCCTCTGATCATCTTGAATGCCTGTTAAGTCACCTCTTAACCTTCTTCTCTCTAATGAAAACTGCTTCAGATTCCTCCCCCTTTCCTCTTAAGATCTTCCATCAAAACCAGGCAACATTCTGGTAAATCTCCTCTGCACCCTTTCCAAAGCTTTCACATCCTTCCTGTAATGCAGTGACCAGAACTGTATGCAATACTCCAAGTGTGGCCACACAGCGTTTGCTGCAACATGACATCCTGGCTCCGAAACACAATTCCTCTCCCAATGAAGCTTTCTTAACAATCCTATCAACCTGGGTGGCAAATTTCAAGGATCTATATAAATGGACACTGAATCTTTTTGATAATCTACACTACCAAGAATCTTACAATTAGCTCAATACACTATATATCTGTTATTCTTTCCAAAGTGAATTAACCTACACTTTTCCACATTAAACTACAAATGCCATCTCTCAACCCAGCTCTGCAGCTTATCTATGTCCCTCTGTAACCTGAAACATCTTTCCACACTGTCCGCAATGCCACTGACCTTGGTGTAATCTGCAAATTTACTAACCCATCCTTCTATGCCCTCATCCAGATCATTTATAAAAATGGCAAACAGCAGTGACCTCAAAACAGATCCTTTCAGTTCACCACTAGCAACTGAAGCTCAGGGTGAACATTTCCCATAAACCACCACTCTGTCTTCTCAGAGTTAGCCAATTTCTGATTCAAACTGCTTAATCACTCTCAATCCCATGCCTCCGTAATTTCAGCAATAGCCTACCATGGGGAACCTTGTCAAACACATTACTGAAACCCATAAACACCACATTGATCAATCTACCCTCATCCATGGACCTCGTTACAATCTCAAATAACTCAATAAGATTCGTGAGGCATGATCTACACTTCACAAAACCGTGTTGGTTATCCCTAATCAAATTATTAATTTCTAGATGATTAAAAAGCCTAACTCCTACAATTCTTACCAACAGCCGAAGTGAGGCTCAGTGGTCTATAATTACCAGGGTTGTCTCTATTCCCTTGATGGAACAAGGGGACAACATTTGCTATCCTCCAGTCTTCTGGCATATTCCTGCAGACAATGGCAACATAAAGATCAAAGCCAAAGGCCCTGCAATCTCCTCTCTAGCTTCCCAGAGAATCGTAGGATAAACCCCATCCAGCCCAGGGACTTATCTGTTTTCACAATTTCCAGAATTCCTAATACTTCCTAGATATAAACCTCAATACCATCTCCTCTAAGAGCCTGTAACTCAATATTCTGCTCGACAACATTGTCTTTTTCCTGAGTGAATACTGGCGAAAATGATTAACTTAGAGCCTCTCTTACCTCTTCGGACTCCAAACACAAATTCCCACTGTTGTCCTTGACAGGCTTGAGTCTTACTCTAGTCATTCTTTTATTCCTGATATACTGAGAGAAAGCTTTAGGGTTTTCCTTGATCCTACCTACCAAAGACTTCTCATGTCCCCACCTGGCTCTTCTTCGCTCTCACTTTAGATCCTTCATGGCTAAATTGTAACTCTCAAGTGCCCTAACTGAGCTTATATGTCTCATCTTTACATAAGCCTTCTTCTTCCCCTTGACAAGAGATTTGAATTCTTTCATAAACTACGATTGCCTCGCTTGACCACTTCCTCTCTGCCTGACAGGTACCTACTTATCAAGGACGCACAGTAGCTTTCACTTGAATAAGCTCCACATTTCAGTTGTGCTCATCCCCTCAGTTTCCTTTCCGGTTCTATGCATTCTAAGTCTTGCCTAATAATTGCCTTTGCCCCAGTTGTAGCTCTTGCTCTGTGGTGTATGCCTGTCATTTTCGATCGCTAAAGTAAACATAACCAAATTGTGGTCACTATCACCTCAGTGCTCACCTACCTCCAAATCTAACACCTGGCCGGGTTCATTACCCAGTACCAAATCCAATGTGGTATCACCCCTTGTTGGCTGATCTACGTACTGTGTCAGGAATCCCTCCTGCACACATTGGACAAAAACTGACCTATCTATGGTTCTTGAACAATAGCATTTTGAAACAATATTTGGAAAGTTAAAATTCCCCATAACAACTCCCCCATTACTTTCTCTCCTATCCAGAAACATCTTTGAAATCCTTTCTCTACATCTCTGGAACCTTTCAGAGGCCTTTCGAAAACACCCAACTGGGTGACCTCTCCTTCCCTGTGTCTAACCTCTGCCAATATTTCCTCAGTAGACGAGTCCTTATTAAGTGTCCTTTTTGCCACTGTAATACTGTCATTGAGTAAAAATGTCACGCATCCCCCTCTTTGACGATCTTCTTTGTTCTTACTGAACCATCTAAATCCTAGAACCTGTAACAAACATTCCTGTCCCTGCTCCATCCATGTCTCCAAAATGGCTACAACATCGAAGTCCCAGGTACTAACCCATGCTGCAAGTTCACCCACCTTATTCTGGATGTTCCTGTTCTTGAAGTAGATACTCTTCAAATCATCTTTCTGCCTGCCGCGACATTCTTACAACCTGATCTCACTACTCTCAATCTCCTGGACACTGAAGCTACAATTCCAGTTCCCATCCCCCTGCTGAATTAATTGAAATCCTCCCAAACAGCATTAACAAACCACCAAACCCATGCCCCGTAGCAGCGCCCTGTTTTTGTTACCTCTCTGGTTCAGGTGAAAACCATCCCATTTGTAGAGATTCAACCTACACAATTATTCAGATATTTGACTCCCTCCCTCCCGCACCATCCCTGAAGCCACATGTTCATCTCTCTCTTCCTATTCCTCACCTTGCTTGCACATGGCATGGGTAACAAACCAGTGATAACAACTCTGCTTATTCTTGCTCCAAGCTTTCATGCTAGCTTCTTAAATTTCTGCCTTACATCCCCTTCCCTTTTTCTACACATGCCGTTGGTGCCTCTGTGACTATGACTTGGAGCTGACCCCCCTCCCCCTTTAGGATCCCAAGAACATGATCCGAGACATCACGAACTCTGGCACTTGGGAGGCAACACACCAACCATGAGTCTCTCTCGTTCCCACAAAACCTCCTGTCTGTCCCCCAAAATATGGAGTCCCCGATGACGAATGCTTTGCTCCTCTTCCCTCTTCCCTTCTGAGCAACAGGGACAGAGTCTGTTTGACAGAATTGTGCCCTACGGCTTATCCGGTGTAAGTTGAAACCCCCAGTAGTAATCAAAATGGTATAATTATTATTGAGAGGAAACGGCCACAGGAGATTTCTGCACTGTCTGCTTGTTCCCTTTCCAGCCCCTGACTGTAATTCATTTGCCGTTTTCCTGTATCTGAGGTGTGACTACTTCCCTGTAACTCCTATCAATAACCGCCTCAACCTCCCGAATGATCCGAAGTTCATCCAGCTCCAGCTCCCGTTCTCTAACACGGTTTCTGAGCAGCTGGAGTTGGGTGCACTTCCAACAGATGAAGTCAGCAGGGACACTAATGGTGAGCATTGCCTCCCACATGCTACAGGACGAACATTCAACTGCCCTTACCTCCATTCCCACTGTTCTGAATTCCCAAAGAGACTACTGAAAATAAAACTAGTAACCTTACCAAATCGGTGCACATAACATTGTTTTGTTCGAGGAGGAGGATGGGTGGGAGACACTGCCTAAGTCGTGTTTTGGGTCAAGCAACCACCCAAATATATAACCTCACTTACTCAGCCGTTCGCTCCTGGACAGTGTATTCTCCGTCTGTTCATGAGGTAAGCTTTTTATAGGATTTATTTAATGTCCCAACAGCCCCCGGTTTTCACTCTCTCTGCACATGCTGAAAAATTGAGGCTGCAGATTCATAAGGTAAGCTTTTTTCCGACACAGACAGCTTCAGTGTCTGAGGAGTCGTGAATGGTGCTAAACATTGTACAATCATATCGAACATGCCCATTTCTCACCTTATGATGTAGAAGGTCATTGATGAAGCAGCAAAAGGTGGTTGGGTATAGAAACTCCAGCAGAAATAGCCTGGATCTGAATTGACTGACCTCCAACAAGCACGGCCATTTTTCCGATGTGTCAGACATAACACTGACCACTGAGGAGTTTGATCCCTGATACCCATTAATTCCAGTTTTGCTCGGGCTCCTTGATGCTACACTTGGCCGGAAATAGCCTTGGTGTCACCTCCGGAATTGCTATTCTTGTTGTCCGTATTTGAAGCAAGGCTGTAATGGGTTCAGGAGCTCAATTACTCTGGTGGAACCCAAACAGAATGTTATTGCTTATTGCGAAGCAGATGCTGCTTGATAGCACAGTTGATGACAAACATGTTCAACTCTGATCTCCCTGCTATAGAAAAGATGTTGTGTGACTTGAAAGTGTTCAGAAAATATTGATGAGGAATTTGTTAAGTTTGGATGGTTTGAGCTACAGGGAAAGTCTGACTCGGCTGGGCTGATTTTCCCAGAAGTGTCAGAAGCTGAGTTGTGACTGTATGGAAGTTTATAAGATCATGAGGGACATGGATTGGGTGAATAGTGAAGGTCTTCAACCAGGGTAGGGGAGTCTAAAACTAGAGGACATAAGTTTAAGGTGAGGGGGAAAATATTTAAAAGGGAACAAAGGGACAAACTTTCACACAGATGGTGGTGCAAGTTTGTAATGAAATGCCAGAGCACATAGTGGGGTTGGTGCAATTACTATATTTAAAAAGCATCCAGAAAGGTATAAAACAGGCCACGTTTAGTGGGCTAAGTGCAAATTATGGGATATGGGACTAGATTAATATAAGATATCTGATTGGCATGGATGGGTCACACTGAAGGAGATATTTCCATTCTGTACAACTCTATCACTGCATAAACATACTTAAAAAGACCTTTATCAGGCCAAATTAAATCAGGTTATTGTTGATCCATCGCAGGTGATATCAGGTAAGATGACAATAACTTCTGCAGTCGGGAGATTTTAAGGAGCATTTAAAACAGGAGAAGGAGCTCTTTAATCGGAAGGATTTAGAGATGGAGTCAAGAAATTGAGACCGTTCAGTAACACAGGATTGTTCACAATTTTCAAACTTACTTTTGATTCTGGAATTCTTACCTACCATTTCATTTGACTTAATTCAATGAAATCGATAATTTCGTATAACATTTCACCAGCTGGTAACATTTATATCACAGCAGAACATCTAATACTTTCAGATTGAGTTTACACCACAAGAGTCGCACCATCTGTTTTTTTTTTCGGTTTTCAGCGGCAGCAGCTTCTTGAAGGGCAGGAGCTGACACCAGGGGCCAGCCAGGAGCGGTGAGTCACTGATTGGTGCTTTTAAATTTGAAGTCAGAGAGCAGAGGTTTCTGGGAAAGGAGGGACTTCTTATTTTTATTTCCGTCCTGCTATATAAGTCAGTGTTTTCTCAACCCGAGACCCTAGCTTTGTAGGGCCTCCCACCCAACCACCTCCTCTAACCATAAAGACCAGGAACATATTAGCTAAGCATCTCTTTTTTTACTTTGTGACTAGTGGACTAGCAGGGATGGCAGTGCAGGGAGAGCAATGTTCCTCCTGCATGATGTTTGAGGTCAGGGACGCCATTAGTGTCCCATCCAAGTACATCTGCAGGAAGTGCACCCAACCCTCGCTCCTCCAAGACCATGTTAGGAAACTGGAGCGGGAGATGGATGAACTTCGGATCATTCGGGAGGCAATGATGGATAGGAGTTACAGGGAAGTGGTTACTCCTCGGCAAGAAGAAAGCTGGGTGAATCTTCGAAAGGGGGAAAACGAGTCAGTGGAGGGATCCTGTGTGGCCATTCCCCTGAGAAACATGTATACCGTTTTGGATGCTGTTGAGGGGGACGACTTACCAGGGGCAAGCAGTGGGGCCCAGTTCTCTGGAACAGAGCATGTCCCTGTTGCACATAAGGGAAGGAGGGAAAGGAGAGTGTTAGTCATTGGGGCCTCAATAGTTTGAGGCTCAGATAGAAGGTTTGTTGGGAACGAACGAGATTCACGGTTGGTGTGTTGCCTCCCAGGTACCAGGGCCCGTGATGTCTCGGATCGTATCTTTGGGGTCCTGAAGGGAGAGGGTGACCAGCCTCAAGTCGTTGTCTATGTAAATACCAACAACATAGATAGAAAGAGGGATAGGGATGTAAGGCAGGATTTCAGGGAGCTCGGGTGGAAGCTGAGAGCGAGAACAAACAGAGTTGTTATCTCTGGTTTGTTACCCGTGCCACGTGATAGCAAGGCAAGGAATAGGGAGAGATATCAGCTGAACACGTGGCTGTAAGCTTGGTGCAGAAAGGAGGGTTTCAGGATTTTGGATAATTCGGGCTCTTTCTGGGGAAGATAGGACTTGTACAAACAGGACGGTCTTCACTTGAACCAGAGGGATACTAATATCCTGGGTGGGGAATTTGCTGGTGCTATTTGGGTGGGTTTAAACTCGCTCAGCAGGGGGAATGGGAACCGAAGGTGTAGTTGCAGTGCACAGGAGGATGAGAGTAGGAAGGACAGGGACAGGATTTCAGGGTCACAGGTAGGTGAGATTGCAGCATGGATAGGTACCTGGGACTTCGATGTTGTGGCCAGTTCGGAGACATGGATAGAGGCGGGTGAGAAATGGATGTTGCAGGTTCCAGGGTTCAGATTAGATTACTTACAGTGTGGAAAGAGGCCCTTCGGCCCAACAAGTCCACACCGACCCGCCGAAGCGCAACCCACCCAGACCCATTCCCCTACATTTACCCCTGCACCTAACACTACGGGCAATTTAGCGTGGCCAATACACCTGACCTGCACATTTTTGAAGGAAACCGGAACACCTGGAGGAACCCACGCAGACACGTGCAAACTCCACACAGTCAGTCACCCGAGGCAGGAATTGAATCCGGGTCTCTGGCGCTGTGAGGCAGCAGTGCTAACCACTGTGCCACCGTGCCGCCCACTTCCATTAAAAACAGGCAAGGCGATAAAAGAGGAGGAGGCGTGGCCTTGTTAGTCAAAGATAGTATAACGGTGGCTGAGAGAATTTTTGATGAGGTCTCATCTACTGAGGTAGTGTGGGCTGAGGTTAGAAACAGGAGCGGAGAGGTCACACTGCTTGGAATTTTTTTATAGGCCTCCGCAGAATTCCAGGGAGGTGGAAGAGAGGATTGACAAAATTATTCTGAGTAGGACTGAAAGGAACAGGTGGTCATTATGGGGGACTTTAACTTCCCCAACATTGACTGGAAATGCTATAACTCTAGTAAGTCAGATGGATCAGTTTTTGTCCAATGTGTACAGGAGGGTTTCCTGACATAGTATGTCGAAGGGCCAACAAGAGGGGAGGCCACATTGGATCTGGTGCTTGGTCATGAGCCCGACCAAGTGTTTGATTTAGTTGTAGGTGAGCACTTTGGAGAGAGTGACCATTAATCAGTTAGGTTTAGTTTAGTGATGGAAAGGGATAGGTACATGCCACAGGTCAAGAGTTATCGATGGGGCAAGGGCAATTTTAATGCGATTAGGTAAGAATTAGAATGCATAGAATGGGGTAGAAAAGTGCAGGGGATGCAGACAATGGAAATGTGGAATTGGTTTAAGGAACAGATTATTGCTTGTCCTTGATAGGCATGTCCCTGTCAGGCAGGGAGGAAGTGATAAGGTCAGGGAACCGTGGTTTACTGCAGAAATTGCATCTCTTGTTGAGAAGAAGAAGGAGGCTTTTGTGTTGATGAGACAAGATGGTACAGATGAGGCGATGGAGAGTTACAGATTAGCTAGGCAGGATTTAAAGAGAGAGTTAAGAAGAGCCAAGAGAGGACATGAGCAATCTAGCAAATAGAACAAAGGAGGACTCTAAAGCTTTATGTAGGTTTGTGAGGAATAAAAAGGATGATTAGGGTAGGAATAGGGCCAGTTAAAGACAGACGTGGGAAGTTGAGTGTGGACCCTGTAGAAATCGGAGCGATGTTAAATGAGCATTTCTCATCAGTGTTCACTCAGGAAAAGGAGAATATTGTAGAGGAGAAGAATGAGATACAAGATATTAGACTAGAAAGGATCGAGGTTAGTTATGCACAGGTGTTATCAATTCAAGAAGGCGTGAAAGTAGGCAAGTCCCCTGGGCCAGATGGGATTTATCCGAGGATTCTCTGGGAAGCTAGGAGAAGAGAACAGAGCCTTTAGCTTTGATATTTGAGTCATTATTGTCTACAGGCATGGTACCAGAGCACTGGAGGATTGCCCTTGTTCAAGAAGGGCAGTAGCGATGACCCAGGAAATTATAAATCAGCGAGCCTTACTTCTGTTGGAGGAAAGGTTTGGAAAGGATTATAAGAGATAAGATTTATAATCATCTAACAAGCAACAATTTGATTTCAGATAGTCAACATGGTTTCATCAAGGGCAGGTCGTGTCTCACGAACCTCATTGAGATTTTTGAGAAAGTGACCAAACATGTAGATGAGGGTAGGGCAGTTGACGTGGTATACATTGACTTCAATAAAGCCTTTGATAAGGTTCTACATTGTAGGCTAGTGGAAAAAACGCAGAGGCATGGAATTGAGGATGATTGAGCAGTTTGGATTAGAAACTGGCTTTCTGAAAGAAGGCAACGAGTGTTGGTTGATGGAAAATTTTCAGTCTGGAGTACAGTTATTAGTGGTGCGCCACAAGGATCTGTTTTGGGACCACTGCTGTTTGTCATTTTTATAAATGACTTAGACGCAGGCATAGGTGGATGGATTAGTAAATTTGCAGACGACACTAAAATCGGTGGAGTAGTGGACAGTTTGGAAGAATGTTACAGGTTGCAGGGGGGCTTGGATAAACTGCAGATTTGGGCTGAGAGGTGGCAAATGGAGTTCAATGCAGCTAAATTTGAGATGATGCACTTTGGGAAGAATAACAGGAAGACAGAGTACTGGGCCAATGGAAAGATTCTTGGTAGTGTGGATGTGCAAAGGAATCTTGGAGTCCATGTGCATAGATCTCTGAAAGTTGTCACCGAGGTGGATAGTGCTAGTAAGAAGGCATACGGTGTGTTAGGTTTCATTGGTATGGGGATTGAGTTCAGGAACTGCAATATAATGCTGCAACTATACAAAATGCTAGCATGGCCACACTTGGAATATTGTGTACAGTTCTGGTCGCCCCATTACACAAAGGATGTGGAAGCATTGGAATACGTGCAGAGGAGATGTACCAGGATGTTGCCTGTTCTGGAGGGAAGGTCTTATGAGGAAAGGCTGAGACACTTGGGTCTGTTCTCATTGGAAAGAAGAAGGCTCAGAGGGGATTTGATAGAGTCATACAAGATGATCAGAGGATTAGATAGGGTAGACAGTGAAAGTCTTATTCCTAGGATGATGACATCTGTGTGTTCGAGGGGGTATAACTACAAATTGAGGGGTGATAGATTTAAGACAGATGTCAGAGGAAGGTTCTTTATGCAGAGAGTGGTAAGGGTGTGAAATGCCCTACATGCCAATGTAGTCAGCTCAACCACATTAGGGAGATTTAAACAATCCTTAGATTAGTACATGGATGATGATGGGATAGTGTAGGCGGACGAGCTGAGAATAGTTCACAGGTCGGCGCAACATCGAGGGTCGAAGGGCCTGTTCTGCACTGTATTGTTTTATATTCTATATTCTAATCCAAGCAGACAGATGCGAATTCAAAATCGAGAATTTGGAGGACAATATGCATGTGTCGATTATTACGTTAACTGGATGATGAGGAAATGGAATTTGTTGGGAAGCCAAACAAGGTAAAGGAAGAAATCTGGATAAAGCAAATGTGTGGAGTTCATAATTTGCTCTTAGACTGATATGGCACTGGATATGAGGGTCACGAGCTCACAATAGGATGAATGACTGATTTGCTAATTATGAACTGAGGCAGGGATGGATGTAGGAGCCATTTTACAGATGGAAACAATGACTGTTGGTGATGATGAGGACTTGTTTTTGAATTGATCTAAGGCTCCATGATGAAGCCACAAGCAAACATAGTTCATCTAGGGGCAGTTCTCATTGAGCTCGATGGACTCACTGAGAGTCACAAAACATTTCCATGAAAGCACTGAGGATATTGGTTCATCTGCCATATCCGGCGCCATTCCCGAGCATGGGATCTCATCTGTAACTGAGCTCTCTGGTTGGAGTTTGTATTCTCCACATCAACACAGCAGCTGATTTGTGGAAAGAAATGAATGACAAAGGAAGTGATATCAGCATCAGGCTGGGGGGAAATGAATGGAAACACAAGTATTGCTGAAAATACACTAAAAATCAAAAGACACAGATTTCTTTCACAGTATATTATTTAATCTTCTCGTATACGAGAAGGAAACTTCTTATATTTTTAAATTCTATCCACAAGTGTGCATCAGAGAATTCCGTGAGCAGGAGTTTACAGGAGCCTATCATTGCTGATCCCACATTGGCATGCAGTGAATTATGCTACTTTCCTTCAGATCTTTTTGTTTTGGTATTTGTTCACTGTCTGAGAAGTGATTATTTGGATTGAATTTCTTTTTTCAGGCCTATCTAATTGCCCTTTCAGTTAAGCCTTTCTTGTTCAACTTTCGATGAACTGTTGCTTATTGCTAACAGCACTTTGCTTTGCACCTGCAGTCAAAGAGTCATAGAGATGGACAGCATAGAAGCAGACTCTTCGGTCCAACCGGTCCATGCTGACCAAATATCAGAACCCAATCTAATCCCACCTGCCAGTGCCCAGCCCATATCCCTCCAAACCCTTCCTATTCATATACCCATTCAAATGCCTCTTAAATGTTGAAATTGTACCAGCCTCCACCACATCCTCTGGCAGCTCATTCCATACACGTACCACCCTCTGCGTGAAAAAGTTGCCCCTTAGGTCTCTTTTATATCTTTCCCCTCTCACCCTAGACCTATGCCCTCTAGTTCTGGACTTCCCGACCCCAGGGACAAGACTTTGCCTATTTATCCTATTGATGCCCCTCATAATTTTGTAAACCTCTATAAGGTCACCCCTCAGCCTCCGATGCTCCAGTGAAAACAACCCCAGCCTGTTCAGCCTCTCCCTGTAGCTCAGATCCTCCAACCCTGGCAATATCCTTGTAATTGTTTTCTGAACCCTTTCAAGTTTCATAACATCTTTCCAATAGGAAGGAGACCAGAATTGCGCGCAATATTCCAACAGTAGCCTCACCAATGTTCTCTAAAGCCGCAACATGACCTCCCAACTCCTGTACTCAATACTCTGACCAATAAAGGAAAGCATACCAAATGCTTCTTCACTATCCTATCGACCTGCGACTCCACTTTCAAGGAGCTATGAACCTGCACTCCAAGGTCTCTTTGTTCAGCAACACTCCCTAGGACCTTACCATTAAGAGTATAAGTCCTGCTAAGATTTGCTTTCCCAAAATGCAGCACCTCGCATTTTTCTGCATTAAACTCCATTTGCGACGTGTTAGCCCATTGGCCCATCTGTTGTAATCTGAGGTAACCCTCTTTGCTGTTCACTACACCTCCAATTTTGTGGGCATCTGCAAATCTACTAACTGTACCTCTTATACTCGTATCCAAATCATTTATGTAAATGACAAAACGTAGAGGGCCCAGAACCGATCCTTGTGGCACTCCACTGGTCACAGGCCTCCAGTCTGAAAAGCAACCCTCCACCACCACCCTCTGTCTTCTACCTTTGAGCCAGTTCTGTATCCAAATGGCTCGTTCTCCCTGTATTCCATGAGATCTAACCTTGCAAATCAGTCTCCCATGGGGAATCTTGTTGAACGCCTTACTGAAGTCCATATCGATCACATCTACTGCTTTGCGCTCATCAATCTTCTTTGTTACTTCTTCAAAAAACTCAATCAAGTTTATGAGACATGATTTTCCACGTACAAAGCCATGTTGACTATACCGAATCAGTCCTTGCCTTTCCAAATAAATGTACATCCTGTCCCTCAGGATTCCCTCCAACAATTTGCCCACCACTGTGGTCAGGCTCACTGCTCTATAGTTCCCTGGCTTGTCTTTCCCACCCTTCTTAAACAGTGGCACCACGTTTATCAACCTCCAGTCTTCCGGCACTTCACCTGTGACTATCGATGATCCAAATATCTGTTTTTTTTCCAGGACTGTGTTTGTGTTCCTGTATTGGAACATGTAATTAGTAATAATTACTGTATCAGGTCACTTAACCTTTCCAATAGTTACGTTATTCGAAATTCTGCTTTCATTTGTTCGTGTTTCAGCTGCAGTGCTTAAATACATTCTGTTTTGCTTAAAGCCAAATAATTTGACCTGTTCCATCACACCTGGAAGACCCACTTCACACCTGGAAGACCCACTTCACATCTGCCTTTAAAATTAAAACAAAAGTTAGCCTCTCGGCTACCTTTTAAAAATATTTTGAGGGGGTCTGGCCTGGTCAATAACAGTTACACTCACAGGCAAAATAGTGCTGACCCCTACCATCCTCTGGGTGTTATGTCCCCTCTAAACGTCCTGCCTTTCATATTACAAGTTATGCCCGCTTGCTCTTGTTCCTTTGGCTGAGGGAAATAACTGCATTCTGTTCACCCTGTCCATGCCCCTCATAATCTGATAAATCACGATGTCTTGTCTAAACAAAGTAACTCAAGCTGATCCAACCTCCCTCTTCACAGCTAAATCACTGCAGCGCAAGCAACATTCTACTGAATGACGTTTGCACCCCTTCCAATGCAATCACATCCTATGGTGCAGTGACGAGAACTGCGCACAATACTCCAACTGTGGGCTAAACAATGTTCCGACTGCTTGAGTTTTTGCAGTAGTGAACAAGAACATAGATAAGGGTAATGTGGTAGACGCCTTAGGTAAGCCTTTGACAATATATCACATGGTAGGTGGTTGAGTAAGGTTGAATCTCGTGGAATCCAGGGACAGCTTGCCAATAGGATGCAACATTGGAGTGACAGAAGAAGATAGGGGGCGTTGGTAGCATGTTGTCTTTCAGACTGGAAGCCTGTAATGAGGAGTGTGCCACAGGGATCAGTGCTGAGTTAATTGTTATTCTTTACCTATATAAATGATTTGTATGAGAATTTAGGAAGTACGTTTAGGAAGTTTGCACATGACACCAAGATTTGTGGTAAGGTGAAGAAGATTATCTGAGAATTCTGCAAGATTTTAATGAACCTATTATACATAACTCGACTGGTAAAGGCATGTGTCCTGAACATCTTCTTAAACGTCCTAAGAACCTGTCCTGTTGCTTCAGGGATCTGTTCAAAATCACCTCAAGCTCATTCTCTTCCTCGAAGCATCCTAGTGAATTACCATTCGTTGACCATTACCTTGTCTTGTAACTTCTTTCAAAGTGCATCACCTCACATTTATCAGGGTTACATTTTATCTGATCTGCCCCTCTGATAAACCTGTCAATATCTATCTTAACTTAAAACTATTTTCCTCACTGCCATCCATCCGGTCAATATTTGTGTCATTTGTAAACCTACTTGTCATTCAAAACCAAGCCCTGCACGCTCTCATTCCCCCACCCACAACACATAGACACACACATACACACACACACACACAGATGTGGGCACACGTGTGCACATCCACATGCACATATACACACACCATAAATACCTCACGCATCTGTAAATTATCCTTTGACTTTCTACTCAAGACCTGCCTTTGCATAGGAAAACAACTCACTCTGCACATCCGTATTTACTTCAAACATCCAACTGCGCAAACACACTAACCCATTTTGAACGGGGACGAAATGAATGGTCTCACAATTATTCACAATGGATTGAAGTTAATGCAGTTCACAGCCACCACTTAATCGGTCTGCATTCTTGATTTCTAACCAGGGCAAATTAACATGACACTCAGTAATCAATAACAAAACGTAAATATGTAGCTTGAAATTGAAACAGAAATATCAAGTTGTGGGTTCTGAATCAGAGCTAAAATGTGTTGCTGGAAAAACGCAGCAGGTCAGGCAGCATCCAAGGAGCAGGAGAATCGACATTTTGGGCATGAGCCCTTCTTCAGGAATCATCAGCCCTGAAGAAGGGCTCATGCCCGAAACGTCGATTCTCCTGCTCCTTGGATGCTGCCTGACCTGCTGCGCATTTCCAGCAACACATTTTCAGCTCTGATCTCCAACATCTGCAGTCCTCACTTTCTCCTTGTGGGTTCTGAATCAACCTGGAAGCCAGTCATTGAATTTGGTCACATTCAGATACTTCAGAACTATTACCATGGACCTGGATCAAATCCCATCATGAAAGTTGCCAGAAATTCAATTAAAGAAATATATGGAATTATTACTGTAATGTTGACCATAAAACTATTGTCAATTGCAGCAAATGCCCATCTGGGAGAACACAAAGGCATTTTACACTTATGTGAGGAATAAAAGAATGGTCAAAGAAAGAGTAGGGCTGATCAGGGATAGCATAGGGAACTTGTGTGTGGAATCTGAGTCGGTAAGGGAAGCCCTAAGTGAGTTTTGTGCTTCTGTCTTTACAAAAGAAACGAACTTTGTAGTGAATTAAAGCTTTGAAGAGCAGGTGTGCATGCTGGAATGGATAGAGATAGAGGAAGCTGATGTGCTGAAAATTTTGTCAAATATTAAGATTGACAAGTCGCCAGGGCCAGACCAGATTGGTCCTCGGCTGCTTTGGGAAGCGAGAAATGCGATTGCTTCGCCACTTTCGAAGCTCTTTGCATCCTCGCTCTCCACTGGAGTCGTACCTGAGGACTGGAGAGAGGCAAATGTAATTCCTCTCTTCAAGAAAGGAAATAGGGAAATCCCCGGCAATTACAGACCAGTAAGTCTCACATCTGTCGTCTGCAAGGTGTTAGAAAGGATTCTGAGGGATAGGATTTATGAACATCTGGAAGAGCATGGCTTGATTAACTGCAGTCAACACGGCTTTGTGAGGGGCAGGTCATGCCTCACAAACCTTATAGAGTTATTTAAGGATGTGACTAGAAAGGTTGATGAGGGTCGAGCTGTGGATGTGGTGTACATGGACTTCAGCAAGGCATTTGATAAAGTTCCCCATGGTAGGCTCATTCAGAAGGTCAGGCGGAATGGGATACAGGGGACCTCAGCTGTCTGGATACAGAATTGGCTGGCCAACAGAAGACAGCGAGTGGCAGTAGAAGGAAAATATTCTGCCTGGTAGTCAGTGGTGAGTGGTGTTCCACAGGGCTCTGTACTTGGGCCTCTACTGTTTGTAATTTTTATTAATGACTTGGATGAGGGGATTGAAGGATGGGTTAGCAAGTTTGCAGACAACACAAAGGTTTGAGGTGTCGTTGACAGTATAGAGGGCTGTTATAGGCTGCAGTGGGATATTGACATGATGCAGAGATGGGCTGAGAGGTGGCAGATGGAGTTCAACCTGGATAAATGCGAGGAGATGCATTTTGAAAGGTCGAATTTGAAAGCTGAGTACAGAATTAAGGATAGGATTCTTGGCAGTGTGGAGGAACAGAGGGATCTTGGTGTGCAGGTCCATAGATCCCTTAAAATGGCCACCCAAGTGGACTGGGTCGTTAAGAAAACATATAGTGTTTTGGCTTTCGTTAACGGGGGATTGAGTTGAAGAGTCGTGAGATCTTGTTGCAGCTCTATAAAATTTTGGTGAGACCGCACTTGGAATACTGCATCCAGTTCTGGTCGCCCTATTATACGAAAGATGTGGATGCTTTGGAGCGGGATCAGAGGAGGTTTACCAGGATGCTGCCTAGACCGAAGGGCTTATCTTATGAAGAGAGGTTGACTGAGCTCAGACGTTTTTCATTGGAGAAACGTAGGAGGAGAGGGGACCTAATTGAGGTATACAAGATGATGAGAGGCATAGACAGAATCGATAGCCAGAGACTTTTTCCCAGGGCTGAAATGCCTAACACGCGGTCATAGTTTTAAGCTGGTTGGAGGAAAGTATGGAGGGGATGTCAGAGGCGGGAACTTTACACAGAGAGTTGTGAGAGCATGGAATGTGTTGCCAGTAGCAGTTGTGGAAGCAAGGTCATTGGGGACATTTAAGAGACTGCTGGAATGCATATGGTCACAGAAATTTGAGGGTGCATACATGAGGATCAATGGTCGGCACAACATCGTGGGCTGAAGGGCCTGTTCTGTGCTGTACTGTTCTATGTTCTTTTCTAATGGCCTTTCGAGAGAGAAAATCTCTGTCCTTACCTAGTCTGAACTACATGTCACTTCAGACCCACAGAAATTGGTGTGGTTAGTAGATGTGAGCCATCTAAGCTCCAGGACTTCACGGCAGGAGTTCTACAATATTGTGCCCTCGGCATAACTATCCTCAGTGACTGTATAACTGACATTCCACCATCATTGAGTCATAATTCAGAGTGTTCACTAATAATTGTACAATGTACAATTAAAGCACACAGTGTCTATCTGCAGCAAGATCCCAGCAACGTCCAGGCCTGGGATGACAAATGGGAATTAACATTTGCTCCACACAAATGCAAAGCAATTAGTGCCTCCAATAAGAGATTGCCTACATGATGCCTCTTGACAGTCAAAGGCTTCGCCATTGCTGAATCCCCTACGATCAACAACCTGAGCTGAAATTGAACTGGATTCACAATTTAAGTTTTGTGGATACAAGAGCAAGCCAGAAGTCAAGAATACATCACAGATTCTGAAAGTGTCTCCCCTATTTGCATGGCACACATCAGACCAGCGATGGAACACAACCTCAAGAAAATGGACAGCACCCTGAAACAGGCGGAATATAAGTGGACATTTGAAAGCAGAAATTGCTGGAGAAATTCAGCAAGCCTGCCAGCACCTGGGGAGAGAAATCCCTTTTGTGTCCAGTATAACTCTTCTTTAAAACAGTTTCAAGGAGGAAAGTCAACTTTCTATTTAGAGACAAAGTAGGCTGTTTGATTGGAACCATACCTGCAAACATGTAGGCCATCCACCACTGCTGTTCAGTAGCAGTATTATGTATCACTGACAGTACACACTGCAGAAATTCACCAATGCTTACACAGCATCTCCCAAATCCAAGACCACCACCATCCTAAAGACAAAAGCATTAAATGCTGAGGAACACCACCACTTCCAAGTTCCCTTGCAAGCCACTCACCATCCCTGAATTGCATTATAACATTGTGCCATGGTCCCAGTGGGCTACAGAGCTACTCTCTCATTCACGAGACGGCTGATCGTGAGTTTAACCTGAGGGTCAACATACCTCAGAGGAGGGGCAAGGTTGAGAAGGTGGGACTTTCTTAGTAACCCCAGGCAGAATGGGAACTGAATCTACGCTACTGGTGTCATTTGACAAGACAAATCAGCCATCCAGCCACCACTGCTGCAGGGAGTCAGTAACACAATTGGCTGGATGTTTGGTGTGAGATGTGGAGAGGTGAGGTGATCCTTAGGTTAAACTTACCACCGTTGTCTCTCGATATGAGAGAACAACTCTCTGGAACAAGGGTGATTCTTTTGGTGTTCTTCTGTCAAAATCCTGGAAAATCCCTCTGCAACACCCCTCCCCTTCATACAACTAACTAATTCTTCTCACATTATCAGGACAACAGAAACACAAGAATGTAGCTACCACATCATTTCTCAAAGGAAATAAATTCTGGCCCATCCACCAAAGTTCAAGTCCCTTTAATTAATTGATGAATCACATCTGAATAAAATATTTTCACAACCAAGACTAAGAATGCCAGAAATTTCAGAAAAGAATATAAATAAAATTATTGGGTGTGCACACCTTTGTTGGATATCTCCAATGGATGCAGTGTGTGTTTGGACGGGAAGGGGTGTGATCATTGCCACTAAGGAATTAGGAAAATCTCCCAATGCTCAGTTGAATCACAATTTCACAATGATAAGCAGGGAGCAATGCTGGCTGAATTTTCTTTGAGGATTTTCGGAACAGTGAAGCATTTTCAGATAGCACGACTGGTTAGTCCATGTGGCAGATCATAAAATCTCTGCTACTAAAAGCAGGAATAACTTCTCATAGTTCTGAATAATAATCTGTTAGTTGGTCATTCCTTGTGTATCCGACATGCATATACATCTCATGATCCAAGACTGGTCAGTGTTTGTGTTGAAGAGGAATAAAACAAAGTACCCGTGCCAACAGTGCTGCAAATTGGTTACTATCGTTGCAACGAGAATGTATTTATTTGTTAAATAAATGGAAATTATGGACCTATTCTGTTCATCAAATTGACTCCCTCGAGGCTTAATTTTGGAATTAGAATTAGATTTTATTGTCACGTGTACTCAAGTATAGGATTACATCAGGAAAGTGAAAAGTGTACAGAGTTGCCATTCTGTGCCGCCATCTTGATATTGATTCAAAGTGTCTGCAAAGTATCTGCCATCCACCTGTCAGAACCTTTCAGCTCCTAAAGAAATTGCCCACTTGGATGGGGAATTGGAAACCAGTATCCAGCGAGAGACAGAGCTTTCGTATTCGATTCTTGAAACTGTTGCTCTTCCTGGTGATTCACGGTTCAGCCCAGTGTATTCGAAGATAGCAGGTGGAAGTTTCACATTAAAAAGAGAGACAGAAAGCGGAAGCATAGGCTCGTTAGCTCAACATGTCACAGGGAAACTGTTGAAAGATATTATTCAACCAGATACAGCAGGACACATTGATCAGTTCAAGTTAATTTGGGAGAGTCCACATTGTTTTCAATTGGATAAAATTTCTTTGAGGATGTAACAAGTGCGATTGATAACGGGGACTGCACTGGAGCTTAGTTTTATCTTATCAATAAAGTGATACAGAAACAGTCATGGCAGGAAGGAAAGGCTTCAGGCGGAGGGGGAATGAGTACATGGGAGCAATGTGGAAAGCAATTGGAAGCAACACCGATATTCACAATTTTTCTGGGGCTTTAAGTTAGTTGCAAAATTACTATTTTTTTTCCTTTGTCACCACCTGTCTCCTCTTCACAGTGGATGTACCATCCCTCTGCATATCCATCTGTCATCAGGATTAGTGGTCTGGAGTTTCTCTGCTTCTTCCTCAGAGACCTGAACAGTCACCATCCAGTAATATCCACTTACTCGAGGCTGAGCTGAATTGTAACTTTTTTCTTTAACTTATCTCACTTTCTCCAAGTCAAATATGTACTTCTGGCTATCTGTACAAGTCATAGTTATATCTGCCTTTTTTGGGGGGATATGTGGAATATTCCTTCGTCCAATCCTGTTTGGGAGATTAACCCACAGCTCTTTCTCCAATATATTCCTGCTCTTGCCAGAATTAGAAAAAAAACTACATTAATTTTCTTCCATCCTCCATCTTTCCCTCATAGCCACCTGATCCTTTTCTGAGACTTCTCTTCATTACCTCTCTGTTTCCAGTTCTGGAGATCGATTGCACACCAATTATCCATCAGTCCCAATGACTACCACAGTTACCTCGAATACATTTGCTCACATCCTGCTTCCTGTATGGGGGCCACTCCGTTCTCCATTCGTCTGATCTGATGATGTCACCTTCCACCCCCATGTATCCAACATGAGCTTCTTTGTTCTCAATGGAAGGTCTCCACCTCAACTCTCGTGAAGAGGGGTCCTCACTGATATACTCAATGAATCAATAAAACAGCTGACAGATGTTCAACTGAGAAGTTTAAAAAAGGTGACCGTCACACTGCTAGTAGTTTACTGTTAATGACCAAATCCTCTGAGGAAAAGAGAAGAGCAGTTTGCAAGACATTTCTGAAGGTTAAAACAATAAAGCAGTAATAGTTGGTGATTTCATCTCTCAAATATTGACTGGGATATGAACAGAATGGAAGGGACCGAGAGCACAAATTTCTTAATTATATTTAATCAACGTCTTTAGCAGACAATAGCACAATGAGAGGGTCAGCAATTCTTGATTTAAGCTTCTGGAATGAAGCTGGACTCGTGAATACATTGCAAGAGTTGGACCGTTTTTGAGCAAGTGACATTAATACATTTACATTTAGGGTAAATATTTCACAAGACAAAGATAACAAAGGTAAAACTTTCATGTTTGGTTTCGACAAATGTTCTGAATCTGAGAGATTATCTGGCAATATTGGACTGAATTTGGATATTCAGAAACAAAGTGACAAATCAGTGGTGGGATTTCAAAAGTGAGATTCTAGAGACATGGCCGAATAAAATAAACCATTATCCTTCCAGATCTAGAGTCCCCAAGCTGGCCCCAAGCATACAGGGTGAGATAGAGCAGTAAAAGAAAGATGCTGACCATGACAAAAAATCCTAAGATTATACAAGGATTGTTGGAAATCTAAATGGGTGATGTTGCATATTTTAAAAATCTCTGAAATTCCAAGGGAGCAGAGGAAAATTATTAACGGTAAAATCGACAAAAAAGTCTTACCAACAGATTAAGAGCAAAACGTAAGTATAAAAATTATCGGGCTGTCAAAGTAACACAAGATGTTTTATGTAAGCCTTTGCACATTTGCACACGAATACACACACACAAATCTTGATAGTCCAATGCAGTACTTACAGGGTCATGCAGTCATTGAGATGGACAGCACGGAAACAGACCCTTCGGTCCAACTCGTCCATGCCAATCAAATATTCTAACTTAATCTCATCTCATTTGCCAGAACTTGGTCCATATCCCTCAAAAACATTCCATATGCGCTCCATCCTTTCTTGTGAAAACGTTGCCCCTTAAGTCCCTTTCAAATCTTTCCCCTCTCACCTTAAATCTTTGCCATTTAATTCTCAGCAGTAAGGCAGCATCCTTTAGAGAGTAAAACAAAATGAGCGTTTCTGGTCGATGAACTTTCATCAGAGGAAATGACTCTGTTTTTATATAATGCTAGCCATGTCTGGAGTTTACAGCTTTTCAAATTACAAATCTCCACAATGTTTCATTGAATTTGTTGCTGTGGGTTACTACTGACTGATTAACACAGATCTTAATGTCGATGTGATTTGGAGGCTGGAATTTCTTTACAGACAAACTTGTGGGAAATGTAAATGATTCCTTTCGCTCTTGCTCCGTTTGCATGTTAGAATGAAAATATGTCACTCGAAGATGGGATCAGAGTGGGACTGAACACTGTCTCTGTCTTAGCCTGTGGGATTGATGACCCTTCTGTGTCTCTGTATCTCTGTGAATGATAACATATCGACTGTGTGTGTGTGTGAAGAAACTGCCAGAAATATGCCTGTACGTCAGCTGGAGGGTAGACAGAAGAGCAGAAGGCAATGTTTGCGATGGGGTGGAGGCCAGAAAACTTAAATGACAAAGTGACAACAATAACCAAAATGGTGCAAGGACTGGGGTGGGCGTGAGATGGGAGAAGTTGCAAAAAAATGGGGCGGCATGGTGGCTCAGTGGTTAGCACTGCTGCCTCACAACACCAGGGTTCCAGGTTCAATTCTAACCTCGGGTGACTGTCTGTATGGAGTTTGTACATTCTCCCCGTCTGCATCGATTTTCTCATGGTGCTCCGGTTTCCTCCCACAGTCCAGCAATGTGCAGGTCAGGTGAGTTGGCCATGCTAAATTGCCCGTAATGTTAGGTGCATTAGTCAAAGGGAAATGGGTCTGGGTGGGTTACTCTTCGGAGAGTCGGTGTGGACTGGTTGGGTCGAAGGGCCTGTGTACACACTGTAGGGAATCTAATCTAATCAAAAAATGACAGGATCCTCAATAAATGTCATCCAAAAACAATCAAAGCTAAAGAAAATTGTGACAGAGTTAGCAAAGTGAGGCACCTTTGGTGTCCCAGTCCCAGTTTACAGGATGCACGTATGCTGTCAGTTTCTGAATGAATGCTGTGTGGTTTCTCATCTTTAATTGGAGTATGGCCAGTTACTGTCAGTTTTAAAGTATATTGCATAAGGAAATTGACCTGTTTTCAAGCGACCCATTTGTTAATTTTACAGAAATGCTGATCCAGCCCAGTTTTTGTGGGAAGACACGGGGAAATGCCCTGTCGTTAATGGTTTGTTGGGCCCTTCCTCACAGGGGACTGCTCTAAACCGGGGCCTCTGCATTCAACAAAAACTCACTGTGTCCGTGACTGATTAACAATCTTTGTGGACATGAATGAATCTCTGACCCATCAACTGGACATTACAGATATAGTTTGTCATGGAGCGGCTTGAAGAAGATACAGAGTTCAGGAGGAGTGTAAGTGCTGTATGAGATGCCAGCAGTAGGAGATATTGGCAAGAGAGTTGGAGCTGCAGGAGATTACAGCGAGAAGATTTGAGATGCTGGAGGAGGTTACATAGATAAAGAGGTTTGTCAGTGCTGGAGGAGGTTACACAGATATGGAGGGTTGTCCATCCTGGAGAAAGTTTCAGAGGTAGGTGGTGCCAGTGCTGAAGAAGTCACCATGATAGGGACGGGTATCAGCGCAGGACAAGGTCATGTTAGGAGGGGTGTCGGTGCTAGAAGAGGTTATACAGATAGGGAGGGATGTCAGTGCTGAGGAGGTTACATCAAAAGAGAGAGTGTCGGTGATGGAGAAATTTACATAAACAGGGAGGGGTATCAGTATTTGAGCAAGCTACAGAGATAAGGAGAAGTAGTGGTACTCGAGGATGTTACAGAGATAGGGAGGGGTGTCAGTGCTGGAGGATATTACAGAGGTAGGGAGGGGTGTCAGTGCTTGAGGACCTTACAGAGGTAGGGAGTGGTGTCAGTGCTGCAGGACATAATAAAGGTAGGGAAAAGCGTCAGTGCTGGAGGATATTACAGAGGTAGTGAGGGGTGTCAGTGCTGGAGAATGTCACAGAGATAGGCAGGGGTGTAAGGCCTGTAGGAGGTTAGAGAGATGAGGAGGGGTGCCTGATAGTCGAGAATAGAAGAGAGCATAGACAGAGTGGGAAAGGTCTTGAATTATGTTGTTGTATGATCAAAGGATTGAGAAGT
This sequence comes from Chiloscyllium plagiosum, assembly GCF_037043375.1. Lineage (NCBI taxonomy): Eukaryota > Metazoa > Chordata > Chondrichthyes > Orectolobiformes > Hemiscylliidae > Chiloscyllium > Chiloscyllium plagiosum. The sequence continues at coordinate 69,695,967 of NW_028270160.1, forward strand.
TGTCTGTTATTTGGACTCGTTATTGCAGTTTGTATTTTCTCATTTGTATATCCGTAAAGGATAAAATGAAATGCCTGAGATGTTACACTGACTCCAGAAAAGCAATTCTTGGAATTCTGAAATAAAATGGAAACCATGTGGAAGGTCCCTCATGACAACAAGATTCATTGGAAATTTAAGTAGCAACCATTGAGGATCTATGGCGCACAGAAGGGGATGAAGATGTGTCTGTGAAGGTTTTATTCAATTGTATAGGAAACCTGTGTTAATTGCTGTATTAATCTTGTACATAAATTGTATTTATAGCTATGTTCAGTTGTGCCATAAACATATTGTAGTCTGTGTAATAAGTTTGTGCTCAAGTGTGTAATTTTTTTTTCAAAGAAAACAATTGGAGGATTCCCAACATGAGAGCTCAGTGACACTTCAGGTTGTGCTTGACCAACCTCTGACCCAGGTTAGTGCTGGAACCATTCCCCTGTGGTTATGATAGGATCTGCAATATTGTCAAATCTGTCAGGACTGGCTTGTAGTGTGATACCAAATATCATCTGCGCAATGCGTGCCGGTCCCACTCACATCAATTATAACAGAGATTGTGACACTAATGCAGAGCCTCTCACTAACAGAATACCGTGTCACTCACAGAGACCCCATGACAAACGGAGAGTCTGTCACTAACAGAGACCCTGATATGAACAGAAGACTGTCACAGTAATGGAGACAAAGAGGCAAATATGGACAGATTATCACTAATGGAAGACCATGACACTGACGGAGACCGTGACACTAACGGAGACCATGTTAACAATGGAGACCCCAACACTAATGGAGAGACTGTCCCTAGCAGAGAGCCTGACGCTAATGGAAGACCATCACACCAAGGGAGACTGTGGGACTAACAAAGGCCACTAACAGAGGCCCTGCTTAACAAAAGTCTGAAAGAAAGAACACTTGCAAAGGAGCATTAATTAAGTAATCCCACTCTCAGCCCCAAATGGACAGTTCTTTCTTTAATGCTCCCACTTCATTGACAGTGATTCCACTTTGAACATCTCTGGCCCCTGTATCATATAGGGTGGCCGGGCAGGACTCGAATTGTCAGGATCCAATGGAGAGATTAAAAGGCCTTTCCATGTCTTTGCTATCTTCCAAGAAACATGAGTTTGTTGAGTTAAGGAAGGGAAAGGCAGGTGTGTAATCCATGCATTTCAGTCAGACATTTTAATGTTGTAATTTCTCACTCAGCTTCCTCCTGGATGGGGCACATTGCCCAGAGTGAAGATAAATTGTTGATGAGTGATAAAGAATCAGAGGTAACAACTCAGAAGAGAACGCTGAGAACCTTTTCATTTCTATATGAAAAAAAATCAAATTCATGGAAATGTATTTATTTTGCACCACATGGAAATAATAGGATTCTAGAACTGAAAGTAAAATGTTGTGAATCTCTTATTCTTAGTCATATATTAATGAATTTTGATTGGGCAACTGAATAATCACATTTACAGTGAAAGTCCCAGCCACAGAACAGTAGATTGCTCTTGGGTGTTCGAGAGAGAGTGAAGGAGACAGGAAAAGAGCGTGATACGGAGAATGAGAAAATATAAAGTCGAAGACAGAACAACAGGGAGAGAGAGAAAATCAAACAGTGAGAGACATGTAGACAGACAAACAGAGAGGGTGCAGAGACAGAGATAGAAAAACACAGAGGGATGTAGACAGACTGACAAAGAGGGATAGAAAGAAAAACAGAGAGAGAGAGAGAGAGCGAGGTAAACCTATAAGAGGAGCAGAGGCAAGAGAGAAAAACAGAGAGAGTGAGGGAGGCTGATTGACAGAGAGGCATTGGGAAAGAAAGAAACAGAGAGAGAGAGAAAGACAGTGGCAGAGATGGAAACAGAAAGTGATGTCAATAGACTTCTAGAAAGGAAGAGAACAAGAGAGAGACAGTGACAGGTAGACACAACAACAGACAGGGAGAAAATCTTGACCTCATGCAATTTAATGACTGAATTGTCACAACAAAAGGATGAACATTTACTAGTAAAATTTGCTGTGTTGTTTTCGAACAAACCATTAGATTAAACAGAATCAACATCGGCAGGATAAATCTCCCAAATTCTATTGGCCAATTAACATAAATGGAATTGTCCTGTGGAGTTTAAGCCTAAAATAATTTTAAGCCCAAAAGGGAATTGACTCACTATCATCAAGTGTTTGTTCAATACAGAGTAAGACTAAGACTGATAATGATGTAAACTGAATGTGATCACACAAGTTTTAAAAGAAAGAATCTGTGAATTCATCATCTCAGAGAACAAAAACAAGACATTGGTGACAAACTGGAAATGTTACAATAGGTGAGGGACAGAAAACTCCACAATTCCCCAAAATCTGCTGAATTCATCTTGGACAGACAAACACCAGCTATTCGACTATGGATGTGATCACAGCCACAGAATCATGCTTCAATTTTGCAACACTTTTATCTAATAAGGAGAGACTTGCAGAAGGAAATAATTTAAATAGACTGATCTTACACTTATAGGTTCACCCTAAACTCAAACCTTCACAGTACAGAATTAGGTCTTTCAACCATTCGGAGATGTGATTCTGTCCCCTTGGTTCAGTAAGAAACATACAGTGGGGTCAGTCTGTTCTTTCCAGAATCAGAGGCAGAGACACAATGTGATCGCTCTGCTCTCCCCGGGTCAGTGACAGAGACACAGTGGGGTCAATGACAGGGACACTGTGGTCAGTCTGCTCTGCCCTGGGTCACTAATAGAGACACAGTGGGTTCAGTTTGGTCTGCCTTGGTTCAGTGACAGAGACACATTGGAATCACACTGTTCTTCCTGCAAATCTGGTCCCACTCCTCTTTAACACTGCTCTCAAAATCTACTGATTTGATGTTTTTGACATGATAATTATTTGCACTTCAAAACATATTTTATTTGCAATCATCAGTCTTTTGATGAATATTTTGCTGCAGAACACCGCACATGTAGAATTACACAGAGGGATGAATGTATAGTCTTGTGTATAATTGCTTTTTCCAAGCAGTTGGCCGGGATTCGTTTCGTACTTACTGCAAATTGCAATTGTTGCAAATCTGTCCAAATGTAAACCCTGTTACTGCTGAATTGTTCTGCTCCTGAGGTACAAGTTAACCTTGCCTTCCACTTGAAATGTAACTATGTTTTTAATATGCTGCTTGTTGCTGATTATGGTAATTGTCCGTGGTATCTCGTGAGGAGATGGGACAGAATTACTGCATTTACTGAGATTCTCCGAAACTTTCCATTTCATGGTTTCCCATTTCTGATATTAACATTTATTCACAACCCCATCATTCAATATCACTTATCTTTCAAATTCAAACACGTATTGCAAACCTCATGATTATTTTATTCTTCCATTTGCTGCTCGGTTTGAAACGGCTTGAGATTGAAACAATTGAGTCAAATTTTGGAAAACATAATTAATGTATTCAGAGCTATGTTGATTCATTTAAAAAATTAACAGAATATGTCAACTGCAAACACTAAAATCATGTTGAAATTGTATTTTCATTGTGTAAGTCCGTAATAGCGGCGAATGAGAATGAAAGCAACTTGGCTTACTTCAGAAAAACAAGATGTAATCGCCAAATGGATCAGAACCCAAACTCAGATGTCTTACCCATTAGGTCATGGGACCACCAGAGCAGCAGCAATGCGTCCAAGTTTCCATTAATAGCCATTCATCTTGGAACAATACACTAACAAATTTAACAAGCTCACCATCTGCATCTGTCAGATTAATGATCAGAACAGTTTCTAAGCGAAATTCAAGTGCAGAACAAAATCCATTCAATTATTTTGTGAGTTATTGATGCGCCTCTTTAAAGTATTGTTTGCACTGCCCAAATCCTTTGACAGTTTTGTGAACTGACACACAACATTCCTAAACAGTTCGTTTTGAACGAGCTCTCAGAGAGGAAGCAACAACTTCACAACGGGTGGTGAGAGGGCAGCAGTTTATTTTAGTGAAGATTACAGTAAGTTTTAAAAGAGTGCGGAGAGTATCAAAATCCGTTCTTCCTCCCATTGGACCCAGGCTTGCAACACAGATACAAAGCTGCAGTTTCAAATCTTTAATGGACAGAGCACACATTATTAAACAAAAGAATATAAGCTTTTGCACAAATGAACACAAATATTGGTGAAACTAAAATTAACAAGTAAATTCTGAAATTTTACATGAATGAGCTTGAAATTCTTGCGAATGAACATAAACTTAATTATACAATTGAACATTGTTTATTAAACAATTTAACATAAGCTTATTGTGCAAATGTATCTGTATTGTATAAATTAAAATAAACCTATTTTACAATTGAGTGTAACTGTGCTCGAAAGTACAGTTTTAAAATAAGATAATTTTAAAAATGTAATTATTTCTTTACGATGAGCAAAACAACATCACATAGTTGTTTCACTTTTTCATCAACAGTTCACTTCTGAATGATTAACATAGATTGTTTGAACGATTTTTAAACTCATGGCTGTATTCATATCAATGTATGATTAGCCTTTCTTATTCATAGGAGGAAGTGAGAACTGCAGATACTGGAGATCACAGTCGAAGAGTCCGATGCTGGAAATGCACAGCCAGTCAGGCAGCATCCGAGAAACAGGAGAATCAATGTTTCGCCCATAAGCCTGATGAAGGGCTTATGCCATAACGTCAATTCTCCTATGTTGCCTGACTGGCTGCGCTTTTCTAGTGCCACACTCTTCGTTTCTTATTCATAGTTGGTATTGGCCTTAGTAACATTCTTTCTGAAAAAATATTTACATATGGATATCATTCATATCATAAGTTATTAAAATTTGCTATCTTCTTTAAATGTAAAAAAATCATTTTCACACGCAAGTCTAATTTTAACGTGTTACTAAAGCTGCTTGTAGACACAAACGAATTAGTCTCATTTATCTAGTCTTAACATAAACATTGCCAACGGATTCAATTCTTACCGAATTACTGACATTTCGTGTTCAGGGGCATTTCAATCGACGATAGAGCAATGACTGCACGTCTACCCATAATGCCCTGCATTCATGAATATTCTCAAACAATGAAACAGGGCCACGTTGGACCCTGGGAGAAGTGGAGATGCAATGGCTGCGCAGTGACATTACCATAACGTGGTCGCCAGCCACGAGGGTGCACTGTCAAAAAGGGAGAGGCAAGAGATGATGCAGATCAGCGAAGGGTTCCCGGGTACAGTCAGAGTGGCTCTTTGCTTCAAACTGTTGAAGATGATTGATTGAGAGTAGGGCAGTAAATGTCGTCTACATGAAGTTTACTAAAGCATTTCACCAGGTGTCTTGTGGAAAGCTGGTTGAAAAGATTCAGTCACTTGGGATCTGTGGTGAGTTGGTAAGTTGCACACAAAGTTTACTTGATTATAGAAGATGGAAGGTAATTATGGAGGAGTGTTCTTCTGAGTGGAGGCCTGCGGCTTTCTGTGAAGACCAGTGCTGGGAACTTGATTGTTTGCTCCCTCTCCCTCTAAATATGATTTGGCGGTGTGATTAATAAGTTTGCAGATGCCACAATAATTGAAGAATCATGGATAGTGAGGAGTTGATAAAATGTGGAGCTGGGAAAAAGCACAGCATGTCAAGCAGCATCAGAGGAGCAGGAGAGTTGACGTTACGGACAGGACCATTCATCATGAGTCCTGATGAGAAGTTCTGCCCCAAACATCGACTACCCTGCTCTTCTGATGCTGCTTGATCTGCTGTGCTATTTCCAGCTCTGTATTTTATCAATTCTGACTTTCCAGCATCTGCAGTCCTCACTTTCCGCGAGTGAATAGTGAGGAGGGTTGTCAGAGTAGACAGCAGAATATAATTCACCTGGAATGTTGGGTGGAGCAACAGCAGATGGAGTTTAATCTGGACAAGTATGAAGTGATGCATTTTAGGAGGTCAAATGCAAGATGAAAGTATACAATAAATTGCAGGACCCTTAGGAACATTGACATACAGGGGTATCTTGGGGTGCAAGTCTGTAGTTCTCTGTGAAGTGGCAACAGAAGTAAATAAGGTGGGGAAAAAGGCATACAGCATTCTTGCTTTCACTATTTGCAGTATAAAAGTTAGCAAGTCATGTTATAGTTGTTTAAAACTTTTTTAGTTAGAACATATTTCTAGTACTGTGTGTTATTATGGTCACCAAACTACAAGCAAGATGCGATGTTTTTGGAGTGGGTGCAAAAGAGATTTACCAGGATATCGCTGAGACTGGAGTGTATTAGATGAATGGCACTGGTGGTCAAACTTGGGTTGTTTTCATTCCAATGTTGGTGGCTGTGGGGTGATGTATAAAAGTAAATGAAATGATAAAATGGTGGATGTTTGGAGTCTTTTTCCAAGGATGGAAGTGTAAAAGACTAGGAGGCATCAGATCAAGGTGAGAGGGGAACGTTTAAAGGAGATGTGAGGTTAGCTTTTTATGCCGAGGTAGTAGGTCCATGGAACATGCTAACGGGGAAGTACTGGAAGCAGATACGATAGCAACATTTGAGCAGACACATGAACAAGCAGTGAATTGATTACTTTGGATTAACATTTAATAGCATCATAGTCAGTATAGATATGGTGTGCGGAAGTGCCTGTTCCTGTGCTATACTCTGTGTTCTTTGTTCAGTGCCTGGCAGACTTTGCAAACTACAAACAAGCACAGCCATTTGAATTAAAGATAGCACAGCATCTGGGCATGTTACTTACACTAGTCAGAATCTGTTATTAGATCTTAGAACATAAACACATTTCCAACAATGACTGTTTATTCCAGCAAAATAAAGCTGACTCCACAAATGAAATTTTCACTGGATACATGTCAGACTGTTTAAATGTAAAATGCATTAACAGAATTCAATATGCCTTGTAAACGAGACCAGTCACATTGTAATTCTAAATATAACAGCGACCTTCTTATTTTCAGCTGGTTGTAATGAACTACAAACAGAGATTGATTGCACAAGGAGATTGTACTGGTTGCAGTTATTAAAACATGCGGCAATAATTTTATACATGCAGATTATATATTAAAGATACAGTAAATGACAAATAATTCATGTATCTATAATGACACACAGAAAAGAGTAACATTACTCAACTGATGATGAGAATAGAGAGTTAACATGAGACCTGAAGTTTGAGGACATGTTTGGGTGACGACAAATGTTTTTGTAGTTCAATTCAATAATTTCAGAGTTTTATTCTTTTTAAAACTGTCTTCATATTTTACACAGTTCACTTGGAAGGCTTGTTTCTTAGCCAATGCCCTTTAAATTTTTACGTAAGGAACATTAGCAATATCAGATCCATAGGCACAAGTAGGCCTACAATTGTTCAAAACCTCTTTGCCATTTAAAAAAAAGACGGATCCTAGTCTGATCATGAACTGTTTTCTGTCACCTCCCCATAAACTTGAACATAAAAGCCAAAGAATCTGTAATAGTCACCTTGAACATGTATACTGCTATAATGTATTCTCTGGACTTCACTGGAATATATCATGCATGTGATGGAGATGCCTCTGAAAGAATATGTTCCCGACTGCTCTGTCTATCGATTGGAGCTCATTACAAAAATGATTCCCCAGTCTAGGAGCTTCTGCCACTTGAAAAATCTTAAGTTGAACATTTAAAGCTTTCCGAGAAAGTCACATGTCCAATGCTTGTTTGTTCAAAACTCCATGTTGAGAGGCTCAAGGTGTCAACGTTTTCCATTGAACGTCCTTTCTGCTATGGTGTGATCTGAAGGATACTTCCTTGTATCAAAATTGGAGATATGTTGTGTTATTCTTTTGGATAAGTTCCTGTGGTGTTTGAATACTTTGGCTGAACTTAAACCAGAGTTTTAAGGGATTAAGATGTGAGGACTTGATCTTTATTTGTGGACATGTAATGTTGGCACTGTTCAGAGAGAGAGCATGGAAGAGAGTGTGTGAAAGAGAGAGGGAGAGAGACAAATAATCTGAAAAGTGGGAACCATTACAAAATCATCTCAGATACGAACACATGAATTCTATGTCCCTGCCAGAATGGGCATCCTAATGGTGAGGATCTTGTCGAGCCGGACCCTACTCCCACAAGCGATTTAGGACTTTTTCGTGCAAAACAACACCAAGCAATTTCAGATAATGACTGTGAGTGAAGGAGTGGTGTGAGAGTAAGAAGGGGGAAAGGAGTTAGCGAGGAAGGCATGGGAGGAGGAGTGTGGATCGAGGGATAAGGAGTGTTAGTAGAGGGTGGATTGCATGTGGATTGGACTGGATGGCGGTCAGTTACTAGAGGCTCGAGGTGTACGGGCTGTGTATGTGGGCAGCTACTCCAGCCATTGGGCTGCACGGTGACCTCTGCAAAGCCAACTCCCTTTGGGAGAATTGGTTGGAGGGAGGGGAGTGAGTTGGCAGCGGGGAACCCTCACCGCTCATTCATGGCCTCCATTCTACCGTGCCACCTTAAATGTAAATAAACTTGGATGTTCTGCGGAATAGTTTATCTAATTGGAGTATTACCTTCATACTGAAAATGGTGGACTGACAGTAATGCAGATATTGCAGCTGCTCCTGAGATTCAGTTTTATTTGTAGAGTTACTTCTAGATTTCATAAAATTATTGCATTTCAGCATAGAGATAGGTTGGTTAACTAGGCGCTCACACACTTGCCTTCATTGCTTGGAATGTAGGAGTTGGGATGCCGTGTTGAGATGGTGCAGGACATTGGTGGGGCTCTTCTGTGCGGTCTGCGTCCAGTTATTGTGTCCAGTTCTGGTCGCTCAGTTATAGGAAGAATAATATCAAGCTGGAGAGGGCTCAAAAGAAATTTACAAGGATTTCATTGGAAATGGAAGGTCTGAGTTATAAGGAGAGGCTAGATAGACCAAAACGTTTTCCCTAGAGCATAGGAGGTTTCTGTGTGACCTTCCTAAAGTTTATACAAAATCATGAGGAGTATCGATAAGGAGAATGGCGGGTGTCCTTTCCCTAGAATGGGGGAATTTCAAGGATAGGGGGCATATTTTTATGGTGAAAGGAGGAAGATTTTAAAAAGGCATGAAGGCCACTGTTTGTACAGATCGAGTGGTTCGTGTGTGGATTGAACTTCCAGAGGAAGTGGTGGATGCACGTATAGTTAGAACATTTAGAAGACATTTAACCAGGTACATGAATAATATTTGGAGGGATATGGGTCAAAGTGTAGGCAGGTGGGATTGTTTAGTTTGAGGTTGTGGTTGGCATGGACTCATTGGACTGAAGGGTGTGGTTCCATTGTATGACGCTTGTTACAACATGGTGGTGAACACTTTTGTTAATTAAACCCAATACCCAGAAAAGCTCACGTCTGAGTGATAGAGAATTCCCAAATTTCACTATTTCAAGAAAATAATATCAATTTATTTTTTAACTCTAAAAGTGAACATTCAACAACAACTACGCACAACTCTAATCACCCCCCCCCTTAACTGCTTATTATCTGCCTCCATCTCTACAACAATGTGTTATTCTAATAAGACACATATTAAAATTACATCAACTTAATTTGAAAATCACACAGCGGCTGTCATCTTCGGTGCCTGTCTTCTTTCAGCTGATGATCTCCAATAGTCGTCGTCTTTCTTTTTATTGTGAGTATGTTTCATATGAAAAGGTACCTTTGATAGTGAGTGTTACCAAATTTCTTGGGTCTCTCTCGAGGGCAGTTGCTCTTTCTGCAATGTTCAAAATATCCGCATTTTTGTGTGCCAAATATCAGATCGCCTCATTGTTCCAATGTTGGCAAAACAATAAATTCAAATCGATTAGGTTTTTGTATTCTGGGGCATAATTGAAACTGATTGGTTAAGTTTGAATTGTTGTCAAAACAGCAACTAAAACTCAGTTATATATTTCACAGCCAAATTAGCAAGGATCTGTTTTAGGGCCACTGCTGTTTGTCTTTTTTATAAATGACCTGGATGAGGGTGTAGAAGGATGGATTAGCAAATTTGTGGATGACTCTAACGTCGGTGGTGTTGTAGATAGTGATGAAAGATGTTGCAGGTTACAAAGAGACATCGATAAGCCGCAGAGCTGGGTTGAGAGATGGCAAATGGAGTTTAATATGGAAAAATGTGAGATGATTCCCTTTGGAATGAGCAACAGGAATGCGGAGTTCTTGGTGAATGGTAAGATTCTTGATAGTATAGATAAGCAGAGAGATCTCATTGTCCATGTACACAGATCCTTGAAAGTTGCCACCCACTTTGAAAGGGTTGTAAAGAAGGAATACAGTATGCCAGCTGTTATCGATAGAGGGATTGAGTTTCAAAGCTATGAGGTAACTCTGCATTTATACAAAACTCTGGTGCGGCCACACTTAGAATATTGTGTACAATTCTGGTCACCACGTTGTAAGAAGGATGTGTAAGCGTTGGAAAGCGTTCAGAAGACATTTCCGAGGATGCTGCCTGGTATGGAAGGAAGGTCTTGAGGAAAGGTCTTTGTACAAGACATTGGTTCGGCTGCATTTAGAATACTGTGTAGAGTTCTGGGCACCACATTACCAAAGGATGTGGACGCTTTGGAGAGGGTGCAGAGAACGTTTACAAGGATGTTGCGTGGTGTGGAAGGTGATAGCTTTGAAGAGAGGTTCAGTAAGTTAGGTTTAGTTTCAAGAGAAAAAAGGAGATTGAGGGGGGAACCTGATTTGAGGTTTACAAAATCATGAAGGGTATAGGCAGGGTGCATAGAGACAAGTTTTTTCCCAGGGTGAAGAATTCAATAACAAGAGGTCATGCGTTAAAAGTGAGAGGTGGAAAGTCTAAGGGTATAACTTCACACAGAGGGTGGTGGGTGTTTGAAACGTGTTGCCAGCAGAGGTGGTAGAGGCAGGCACGGTAGATTCAGTTAAGATGTGACAGATGCATGAGTAGGTGGGGAGCAGAGGGATATAGATTCTTAGGAATTGACCGACAAGTTTAGACAGTACATTTGGATCTTCTCAGGCTTGGAGGGCCGAAGGGCCTGTTCTTGGGCTGTAAATTTTCTTAGTTCCTTGAAAGGCTGAACGACTCAGAGAGAAGAATGTTGAGAGGTGACTTAATTGAGACATATAAGATAATCAGAGGGTTAGATCATTGGACTGTGACAGCCTTTTTCCTTTGATGTTGATGGCTAGCACGGGGTACATAGCTTTCAATTGAGGGCTGATAGATATAGGACAGATGTTAAAGGTAGTTTCTTTACTCAGAGAGTAGTAGGGGCATGCAACACCCAGCCTGCAACAGTATTACACTGACCAGCTTTAAGGGCATTTAAATAGTCATTGGATAGACATATGGAATGAAAGTGACATGTATTTTCAAACTGATCAAATTCATTTTCGCTTTAAGTTTTCCGTTTGGTCAATGTAAAACTCTCAACAGGCAATTGGCAGCAATTCAACACAGGCCACCTGCTTAGAAGGCAGCTACACTCAATAGGATACCACCATCACTGCACACTTTAACACAACATCATTCCAAACTGTGGAAAAGGATATAAAAGCTAGAGAGCTTGGAGAAGTGTGTAGAGATATCTTGAAAAAAAGTTTCCATATTCCAGAGAGGAGGTGCTGGCATCTTAAAATGTATAAGGATGGATAAATCCGCGGGTCCTGATCAGGTATATCGCAGAACTTTGCAGGAAGTTAGGGAATTGCTGGGCCTCTTACTGAGATATTTATATCATCAATAACCACGGGTCAGGTACCGGAAGACTAGAGGGTGGCTAATGTTGTGCAATTATTTACGGAAGATGGTAACGAAAATGTAGGGGACTATTGATCAATGAGCCTGACATCTGTGGTGGATAAGTTGTCAGAGGGGTTTCTGCCAGACAGGATTTATACATATTTGGAAAGACAAGGATTGATTAGGGATAGTCAATATGGTTTTGTGCATAGGAAGTCATGTCTCAGTAACTTGATTGAGTCTTTTGAAGAAGTCACAAAGAAGATTTATAAAGGAATAGAAGTTTAAATTGTACATATTGGCATTCAGCAAAGTGTTCGACATGGTCATCTGGAAAGCTAGGTTAGTTTACATGAAATACAAGAAGAGCTAGCCATTTGGATTCTTAGTTGTTTTGAAGATAGGAGACAGAAGGTTGAGGATTTTTCTTTGGACTGAAGGCCTGTGACTAGCAGTGTGCCACAAGGATAAATGCTGGGTCATTGCTTTTTGTCATTTATTGAAATGATTTGGATGTGAATTTAGGAGGTATGGTCAGTGAGTTTGCAGATGACACCAAGTAAGTAGTGCATGGATAGTGAACAAGGTTATCTCAGTCCAATTGGACATTGATCAGATGGGCCATGGAATGGAAGATGGGAGCTTAATGAAGATAAATGTGGGCTTTACATTTTTGCAAGGTAAATCAGGGCATGGATTACACAGAATGATACGATCCTGGAAAGCATTGCCAAACAAAGAGACCTTTGAGTACATATTCATAGCTCCCTGAAAGTGGAGTTGCAGGTAGACAAGGAACTCAAGAAGGTGTTTGGTATGCTTGCCTTTTTTGGTCAGTGCATTGAAGATAGGAGTTGGGATGTCATGTTCAGGACATTGGAGATGCCACTTTTGGAATACTTCCTTATCAATTCATTTTGTGATATGTGGGCAACACTGGCTGGCCAGCATTTTTTGTCTGTCTCTAGATACTCCTTGAGAAGGTGGTGATGAGCTGCCGTCTTGAACCGTTTCAATTCTCCTGCTGTGTGTTAGCCCACAATGCTATTAAGGAGGGAATTCTAGGATTTTCACTCAGCGTGTAAAATTACAGCAATATATTTCCAAGTTAGGATTGTGAGTGGCTTCATGTTCCCATTATCTGCTGCCCTTGTCCTTCCAGATGGAAGTGGTCATGGGTTTGGAAAGCACTCTCTGCAGAACTTGGCTTAATTCCTGCAGTTCATCTTGTGGATAGTACATACTGCTGTTTCTGAGTGTCTGGTGGCGGAGGGAGTGAGTGCCCATGGATGTGGTGCCAATCAAGGAGGCTGCTTTGGCAAGGATGGTGTCAAGCTTCTTGACTGTTGGAGCTGCATCCATCTGGGTAAGTGGAGAATATTCCATTACACTCCTGACTAGTGCTTTGTGGATGGTGGATAGGCTTTTGGGAACCAGGAGGTGAGTTACTCGTCTTGCCTTTGCCCTGCTATTGCAACCACTGCATTTATGTGATGAGTCCAGTTGAGTTTCTGATCAATGCTAACCCTCAGGCTATTGGGAGTGGACGACTCTGTGTTGGTAACACCATTGAATGTCAAGGGATGGTTCTTCGTCTGTCTCTTATTCTTGATGACCATAGCCTGGTATTTGTGTAGTATGATTGTTACTTGCCACTTGTCAGCCCAAGCCTTGATATTGTCCAGCTCTTGTTGAATTTGGAGACAGAGAGCATAGAACAATAGAGTGCATACAGGCCCTTCGGGCCTTGATGTTGGATCGATCTTTGAAATTGATCTGAAGCCATTACTCCATTATCATCTGTATATTTATCCAATGATCACTGAAATGCCCTCAAGGTTGATGAGTCTACTACTCTTCCAAGCAGGGTATTCCACACCCTGACTACTGTCTGAGTAAATAACCGACTCCTCACATTTGTCCTTTATCTATCACCTCTCTGTTTAAAGCTATGTACCCTCATGCTTGCCATCACCAAAGGAAAAAGGCTCTCACTCTGCACCCTATCGAATCCTCTGATCATCTTGTTTGCATCTGTTAATTCACCTTTTAACCTACTTCTCTCGAGCCTCAAGTCTCTCATTCTCTTCTCATAAGACCTTCCCTCCATACCAGGCAACATCCTAGTCAATCTCTGTACCCTTACCAAAGCTTCCACATTCTTCTTGTAATGCGATGACCAGAACTGTACGCAATCTCCAAGTGCGTTAAACCAATGTTTTGTACAGCTGCAACATGACCTCATGGCTCCAAAACTCAATCCCTCTACCAATGAAAGCAACCACACCGTATGCATTCTTAACAATCCTACCAACCTGGGTGGCAACTTTCAGGGATCTGTATACATGGACACCGAGACCTCTCTGTTCATCCATACTACCAAGAATCTTATAATTAGCTCAGTACTCTGTATTTCTTTTGCTCCTTCCAAAGTGAATCACCTCACACTTTTCCACATTAAACTCCATTTGCCACCTCTCAGCCCAGCTCTGCAGCTTAACTTTTTCTCACTGTAACCTGCAACATCTTTCCGCAATGTCCACGACTCCACTACCTTTGTGTCATCCACAAATTTCGGAACCCATCTTTCTATGCCCTCATCCATGTCATTTATAAAAATGACAAACAGCAGTGACCTCAAAACAGATCCTTGTGATACACCACTAGCAATTGAATCCCAGGATGAACATTTCCCATCAAACACAACCCTCTGTCTTCTTACAGCTAGCCAATTTCTGATCTAAACCGCTTACTCATCCTCAATCCCATGCCTAAGTACTTTCTGGAGTAGCCTACCAAGGGGAACTTTATCAAATACTTCACTGAAATCCATACACACTTCAACCGCTTTACCCTCATCCACACACGTCGTCACCTTTTCAATGAACTCAGTAAGATTTCTGAGGCACAATCTACCCTTCACAAAACTGTGTTGGTGATCTTCAATCAAATTATTCCTTTCTAGATGATTATATATGTTATCTCTTATAATCCTTACCCACAACCAAAGTAAGGCTCATTGGTCTATAACTCTCAGGGTTGACTCTACTCCCCTTATTGAACAAGGGGACAACATTTGCTATCATCCAGTCTTCTGGATCTATTCCTGCAGAGAATTGTGACAAAAAGTTCAAAGCCAAAGGCTCTGAAATCTTCTGCATAGCTTCCCAGAGAATCCCATCTGGCCCAGGGGACTTACCTATTTTCACAATTTCCAGAATCCCTAACACCACCTTCTGAACCTCAATCCAATCTCGTCTAAGAGCCTGTATCTCAGTATTCTCCTTGACGACATGTCTTTTTCCTGTGTGAATACTGATGAAAATTATTAATTTAGTGCCTCTCCTGTCTCTTTGGACCCCACACTCAACTTCCCAGTGTTGGCCTTGAACCCTGGTCTCTGGCGCTATGAGGCAGCAGTGCTAACTGCTGTGCCACCGTGATCCTACCTCCCAAAGACTTCTCATGTCCCCACCTTATTCTTCTGAGCTCCCACTTTAGGTTCTTCCTGGCTAACTTTTACCTCTCAATCACCCTAACTGAGCTTTCACGTCTCTTCTTTTCATAAGCCTCCTCCTTCCCTTGAAAACAGATTCAACTTCTTTAGTAAACCACAGTTGCCTCGCTTGACAACCTCTTCCCTGCCTGACAGGTACATACTTATCAAAGACACACAGTAGCTCTCCCTTGAACAAGCTCGACTTTCAATTGTGCTCATCCCCTTAATTTCCTTTCCCATCCTATGGATTCTAACTGTTGCCTAATCGCAACATAAAAACCTTTGCCCCAGTTGTAACTCTTTCCCCGTGGTGTATACCTGTCCCTATCTATTGCTAAAGTAAACATAACCAAATTGCGGTCACTATCACCAAAGTGCTCACCTCCCTCCAAAACTAACACCTGGCTTGGTTCATTACCCAGTACCAAATCAATGTGGCATCGCCTCTTTGTTGGCCTGTTTACATATTGTGTCAGGAAACC
Organism: Chiloscyllium plagiosum; assembly: GCF_037043375.1. Lineage (NCBI taxonomy): Eukaryota > Metazoa > Chordata > Chondrichthyes > Orectolobiformes > Hemiscylliidae > Chiloscyllium > Chiloscyllium plagiosum. The sequence continues at coordinate 69,711,723 of NW_028270160.1, forward strand.
CTCCTGCACACATTGGACAAAACTGATCCATCGAAGTTTCTCAAACGACAGCATTTTGAAGTGATATTCGGAATGTTAAAGCCCCCTTAACAAATACCCTGTGATTTTCACTCCTAACCAGAATCATCTTTGCAATCCTTTCCTCTACATCTCTGTAAATATTTGGAGGCATACAGAAAACACCCAACAGGATGACTTCTTCTTCCCTGTAACTAATCTCAGTCCATACTACCTTAGTAGATGAGTCCTCATCAAACGTCCTTTCTGCCACTGTAACACTGCCCTTAACTAAAAATGCCACGCCTCCCTCTCGTTTATAACCTTCCCTGTTCTTACTGAAATATCTAAACCCCAAAATCTGCAACAACCATTTCTGTCCCTACTCCATCCATGTCTCCAAAATAGCCACAAAATCAAAGTCCCAGGTACCAATCCATGCTGCAAGTTCACCCACCTCTTTCTGGATGATCCTGGTGTTGAAGTAGACACATTTCAAAGCACCTTCTTGCCTGCCGCTACACTCCTAAAACCTTATTTATGACCTCACTACTCTCAACCTCCTGGACACTGGAGCTACAATTCTAGTTCCAATTCCCCTGATGAATTAGTTTAAATCCTGCCAAAGAGCATTAATAAAAAAACCCTCGGATATTGTTACTGTCCTGGTTCAGGTGTAGACCATTCTGTTTGTAGAGGTCCCACCTACCGCAGAATGAGCCCCAATTATTCAGATATTTGAATCCCTCCCTCCTGCACCATCCTGTCGCCATGTGTTCAACTCCTCTCTCTCTCGCCTTGCGAACATGCGGCACGAGTAACAAAGGTTTAATGACCCCGCACGGACTCCGGACTACGTTCAGTTACTGACCCCGCATGGACTCCGGACTACGTTCAGACCCTCAGGTCATCTCCTCTGCCCAGAAGCTCTTCAGCCACGTTCTCAAACAGACTCGCTACAGCCATATCTCCTTCCTCAGCACCTGCCTACGGAACCGACTGGCCCCGCACGGACTCTGGACTACGTTCAGACCATCTCATATTCCCAATTCCTTCGTCTCCGCTGCATCTGCTCCCAGGAGGACCACTTCCAATACCGAACAACCCAGATGGCCTCCTTCTTCAAAGACTGCAATTTCCCCCCAGACGTGATCGACTTTGCTCTCCACTGCATATCCTCCGCCCTTGAGCCCCGCCCCTCCAATCGCCACCAGGACAGAACCCCACTGGTCCTCACCTACCACCCCACCAACCTCCATGTACATCATATCATCTGTCGTCATTTCCGCCACCTCCAAACGGACCCGACCACTAGGGATACATTTCCCTCTCCTCCCCTATCAGCGTTCCAAGAAGACCACACCCTCCATGACTCCCTCATCAGATCCACACCCCCCACCAACCCAACCTTCACTCCCGGGACCTTACCCTGCAACCGCAAGAAATGCAAAATCTGCGACCACACCTCCCCCCTTACTTCCCTCCAAGGCCCCAATCCGCCGCAAATTCACCTGCACCTCCACACACATCAGTTACTGTATCCGCTGCACCCAATGTGGCCTCCTCTATATTGGGGAGACAGGCCGCCTACTTGCGGAACGTTTCAGAGAACACCTCTGGGACACCCGGACCAACCAACCAAACCACCCTGTGGCTCAACACTTCAACTCCCGCTCCCACTCCACCAAGGACATGCAGGTCCTTGGAATCCTCCATCGCCAGACCATAGCAACACAACGGCTGGAGGAAGAGCGCCACATCGTCCACCTCGGAACCCTCCAACCACAAGGGATGAACTCAGTATTCTCCCGTTTCCTCATTTCCCCTCCCCCCATCTTGTCTCAGTCCCAACCCTCGAACTCAGCACCACCTTCCTAACGTGCAATCTTCTTCCTGACCTCTCCGCCCCCACCCGCACTCCGGCCTATCACACTCACCTTAACCTCCTTCCACCTATTGCATTTCCAACGCCCTTCCCCCAAGTCCCTCCTCCCTACCTTTTATTCTAGCCTGCTGGACACACTTTCCTCATTCCTGAATGAGGCTCATGCCCGAAACGTCAATTCTCCTGCTTCTTGGATGCTGCCTGACCTGCTGCACTTTTCCAGCAACACATTTTCAGCACGAGTAACAAACCAGAGAAAACAACTCTGTTTGTTCTAGCTCTCAGATTCCACACTAACTTCTTGAATTTCTACCTTATATCCCCATTTTGTTTCTCACTAATGTTGTTGGTGCCTACATGTGCCACGACTTGGAGCTGCTCCACATCCACCCCCCTGTTAAGGATCCCAAAACCATGATACTGTACATCACAAACACTGGCACCTGGGAGGCATCACATCAAACATGAGTCTCTCTCGTTCCCACAGAACATCCTATCTGTTCCCCCTAATGATGGAGTCTCCAATGATTGGTGTTCTGCTCCTCTTCCCCCTTCGTTTCTGAGCAACAGGGACAGACTCTGTGCCAGAGACCTGTGTCCCATGGCTTACACGTGCAAATTCATTCCTCCTCAACAGTATCTAAAACAGTATACTTGTTATTGAAGGAACCAGCCACAGGGGATCACTTCACTGTCTACCTGTTCCCTTTCCATCCCCTGCCTGTAACCCATCTACCTTTTTCCTGTATCTGAGATGTGACTACCTCCCCTGTAACTCCTCTCAATAACCCCCTCAGCCTCCCAAATGATGTGAATTTCATCTAGCTCAAGCTTCAGTTCCCTAACGGGGCGGCACAGTGGCACAGTTGTTTCCTCCCACAGTCCAAAGATGTGCAGGTCAGGTGAATTGGCAGTCATGTTAGGTGAAGTGGTAAATGTAGTGGTATGGATGGGTTGTGAATTGGTGTGGACTTGTTGGGCCGAAGGGCCTGTTTTCACACTGTTAGCAATCTAATCTGAGATACTTCACACATAGTAAAATGATTCCAAATATTAATCGGTAAAAGCCACGTTATCATGCAAATATCATGGTCAGGTTCTGTAGGTGGCACGGTGGCACAGTGGTTAGCACTGCCTGCCTCACAGTGCCAGAGACCCGGGTTCAATTCCTGCCTCAGGTGACTGACTATGTGAAGTTTGCACATCCTCCTGCGTGGTTTTCCTCCGGGTGCTCCGGTTTCCTCTCACAGGCCAAAAATGTGCAGGTGAGGTGAATTGGCCATGCTAAATTGCCTGTAGTATTAGATGTCGGGGAATGGGTCGGTGTGGACTTGTTGGGCTGAAGGGCCTGTTTCCACACTGTATGTCATCTAATCTAACGCGGTTTCCGAAAAGCTGGAGTTGGGTGCACTACCTGTTGATGCAGTCAGCAGGGATACTCATGGTGTTCCTTATCTCTCACATTCTGGAGGGGGAGCATTCAGCTGCCCTGAACTCCATTCCCATCATTCTAAATTCCCAAAGAGACTATTGAAAAATAAAACTAATAACCTTACCAAATCGGTGCACAATACTTTTTCTGTTTTGAGGAGGAGGAGGAGGAAGATGGGAGTCAAGTACTGGAGTTGAGAGGTCATGTTGCGGCTGTACAGGACATTAGTTAGGCCACTGTTGGAATATTGCGTGCAATTCTGGTCTCTTCCCTATAGGAAAGATGTTGTGAAACTTGAAAGAGTTCAGAAAAGATTTACAAGGATGGTGCCAGGGTTGGAGAATTTGAGCTATAGTAAGAGGCTGAACAAGCTGGAGATGTTTTCTCTGGAGTGTCGGAGGCTGAGGGGAGACCATGTAGCGGTTTACAAAATTATGAGGGGCACGGATAGGGTAAATAGGCAAAGTCTTTTCCCTGGGGCCGGGGAGTCCAGACCTAGAGGGCATAGTTTTAGGGTGAAAGGGGAAAAGATATAAAAGAGACCTAAGGGACAACGTTTTTGCGCAGATAGTGGTACGTGTATGAAATGAGCTGCCAGAGGAAGTGGTGGAGGCTGGTACAATTGCAACATTTAAGAGGCATTTGGATGCTTATATGAATAGGAAGGGTTTGGAGGGACATGGGCCGGGTGCTGGCAGGTGGGACGAGATTGGATCGGGATATCTGGTCTGCATGGACGAGTTGGACCGAAGGGTCTGTTTCCATGCTGTCCATCTCTATGACTATGACTCTATGTTTCTAGTTAAGCAACCACCCAAGTGTATAATCTCACTTATTGAGCCATCCCATTTTCCTCCTGTTCAGCATAAACTCTACCTGTTCATGAGGTAAGTTTTTACAGAATTTATGTAATGCCCATGTTTGAACCAAGGCTGTAATGAGTTCAGAAGCTCAATGGCTCCAGCAGCACCCAAACAGAATGTCACTGAGCAGGTTATTGATAAGCAGGTGCTGCTTGATAGTTAATGACAAATGTATTCAATTCTGGTCTCCCTGCTATGGAAAAGATGCGTGACTTGAAAGTGTTCAGAAAATATTGATAAGGAATTTCCACGTTTGGATAGTTTGAGCTATAGGGAGAAGCTGAATGGGCTGGGCTAATTTTCGCTGGAATGTCTGAGTTGTGACTGTATGGAGGTTTATAAGATCATGTGGGACATGGATTTGGTAAATCCTGTAGACCTTCGTCCAGCGCAGGGGATTCTAAAACAAGAGGACATAAGTTTAAGGTGAGGGAGACAATATTTAAAAGGGAACAAAGGGCAACTTTTGCACCCTGAGGGCGATGCAAGTTTGGAATGAAATGCCAGAGCAAGTGGCGGAGTAGGTGCAATTACAATATTTATAAAACATCCAGAAAGGTACATAAACAGGACAATTTCAGAGTGATAAGTGCCAAATGCTGGCATATGGGACTAGGGTTAATAGAATATATCTGATTGACATGGATGAGTCATACTGTAAGGGTTATTTCCATTCTATACAACTCTATACATTCTATACAACATACGTAAAAGGACCTTTTATCATGCCAAATTCAATAGAGTTAATGTTGATCCATTGGTGAGAGGGAAATATAGAAAAGAGACCTGGGGGCAACTTTTTCACACAGAGGATGATACGTGTATGGAATGAGCTGCCAGAGGAAGTGATGGAGGCTGGTACAATTGCAACATTTAAGAGGCATTTGGATGAATATATGAATAGGAAGAGTTTGGAAGGATATGGGCTGGGTGCTGGCAGGTGGGACGAGATTGGGTTGGGATATCTGGACGGCATGGATGGGTTGGACAAGCGGTCTGTTCTCATGCTATACATCTATGTCTCTATGACTCTAATTCTGGTCTCTCTGCTATAGAAATGATGTTGTGTGACTTGAAAATGTTCAGAAAATTTGGATGAAGAATTTGCCACAGTTCGACAGTTTGAGCTATAGGGAGAGGCTGAATAGGCTGAGCTGATTTTGCCTGGAGTGTTGTTAGCTGAGTTGTGACTGCATGGAGGTTTAGAAGATCATGAGGGACATGGACAGGGTGAAGAGTGAACATTTTCACCCAGGGTAGGAGAGTCTTAAACTAGAGGACATAAGTTTAAAGTGAAGGGCAAAATATTTAAAAGAGAACAAAGGGGCAGCTTTGTCACACACAGAATGGTGCAAGTTTGGAATTAAATGTCAGAGCAAGTGGTGGAGTTGGTGCAATTACAATATTTAAAAAGCTTCCGGAAAGGTGCATAAACAGGACAATTTTAGAGGGATAAGTGCCAAATGCTGGCATATGGGACTATATTAATGATAGATATCTGATTGGCGTAGATGAGTCACACTGAAGGGGCTATTTCCATTCTGGATCAGTGGTGCTGGAAGAGCACAGCAAATCAGGCAGCATCCGACGAGCAGCAAAATCGACGTTTCCGGCAAAAGCCCTTTACAATTCTATCACTGCATAAACATATTTAAAAGACCTTTTTATCATGCCAAACTAAATAGAGTTAATGTTGATCCATAGCAGGTGATAGTCCGTCAGATGACAATAGCTTGTGCATAAGGAAGATATTAAGGAGCATTTTAAAAAGAAGGAGCTCTTTAATCGTAAGGAGTAGAGATGGAGTCCAGACGTTGAGACAGTTCAGTAACACAGGATTGTTCCTAATTGTCAAATGTACTTTTGTTTCTGGAATGCTTACCTTCTATTTAATTTGACTTAATTCAATATAATCGGTAATTTCGTCTAACATTTCACCAGCTGGTAACATTTATATCACAGCTGAATATCTAACACTTTCAGATCGAGTTTATAACACGAGTCACACCAATCCAAGCAAGACAGATGAGAATTCAACATTGATAATTTGGAGGACAATATGCCTGCGTCGGTTATTACGTTAACTGGATGATGAGGAAATAGAATTTGTTGTGAAAGCAAATCAGAATAGAGGAAGAAATCTGGATTAATCAAATGTGTGGAGTTAATAATCTGCTTTCAGAGCGAAATGGTGCTGGATATGAGGGTCCCGAGGTCACAAATGGAATGAATGACTGATTTTCCAAATAAGAGCTGAGGCAAGGATGGATGTAGGAGCCATTTCACAGATGGAAACAATGACTCTTGGTGACGATGCGGACACGTGTTTGAATTGATCTCAGGCTCAATTCTGAAGCCACAGGCAAACACAAATCAGAGAAGTTCTCATTGACTCCATCGAGCTCGCTGAGAGCCACAAAACATCTCCATGGAAGCACTAAGGGTGTTGGCTCGTCCACGATATACGAGCCCATTCCCGAGCAAGGGATCTCATCTGTCACTACGCTTTCTGATTGGAGCTTGTATTCTCCCGATCAACACAGCAGCTGATTCGTGGAAAGAAATGAATGCCAAAAGGAAGTGATATCAGCATCAGGCTGGGTGGAACTCAATGGAAACACACAGTATTGCTGAAATAACGCTTATAATCAAAGTACACAGATTTCTTTCACAGTATGTTATTTAATATTTAACATAGGAAACTTCTCAATTTTAAATTGTGTCCAGATGTGTGTATCGGAGAATTCCATGAGCAGGGGTTCACAGGAGCCTATCGTTGCTGTTCCCACATTAGCATGCAGTGAATGATGAGACTTTCCTTCAGATTTTTGTTTGGTATTGGTTCACTGTCTGAGAAGAAATTATTTGGAATGAATTTATTTTCTCAGGCTCATCAAATTTCTCTTTCGGTTGTTTTTTTTGTTCAACTTTCTTCGAACTGTTGCTCATTGCTAACAGCACTTTACTTTGACTCAGTCTTTTTCTTGTTGCATCTTAGGGTCATTCCTTGCCCACTCAAAAAGGAGTGTTATCATGTTGCCTATCCTTTTCCTCTTTTCGGTCCCTTCCTCACGTTGACTCCTTGCTCCATTATCGGTTGTCAGTTACTTGGATTCATTCATCAATTGAATTATTTTTATCACTGGATAATTCATGACATACTTTAATTGCTCTCTGAAGTTTTTCTGTGTCATCACATAAATACATGCATTTGTGCAGCAGCTTAAGCTCCGCAGCATATATGCAAATTGTTCAAAGAGATAAAAATCATCCCAATTCAAGGAAAAACCAGCATTAAATGTATATGTAACATTCACTGACCAGAGAAGGATAAAACTGGCGGATATAGCAAAGAGTAAAAAGACAGAATTGCGTCTGTTGTCTACCTCTGGTTCATTCTCTGTTTTTCTTTGACCCCTCAGTTCCTTACGTACTTTAATGGCCTCAAGGATATGTCTGACAGTCAGCATGTTAATAAAAAGAATAAAAGTGAATGGGAAAAATGGTGTTAAAAAATATTCAAAATATTTAAAACTTGCCCACCGAGGGTCGTGATAATAACTATAGCTGGAATAACAATACCATGGAACATTGTTGATGATTGTTAGAGGTTCATATCGAAAATAGTTGGGAATGTTCTTCAAAGAAAAGAAAATGCACATTGTTACTAGAACTCTCGTTGCAGTTTTCTCTGTGCAATACGTAGTTTTCATCTGATGAAAACAAATGGCGACACATCGATCAAAAGAAAAAGCAACAGTGAACCAGACAGAACAATCAGTTGCTATGAAGTTCAGGACATAGGTAACACGGCAAACAGGAACGATGTCCAGGAAACATTGTGGATAATAATAGTAGCGAAACCAACGAATTATGATTTCAAAGAAAATGAACAGTAGGTCAGACGCTGCCATGGCTACCAGATAGCAAGTGCTGCATTTAGAAAGACCACACTTGTCCCGACACAAGAATATAATCACCACTAGACTAACTGTTAGGGAGATAAAGGAAACAATAGAGACTTGAAGTTACTGATCAAATATTCTTTGGTTGAGTACAGACTGTAAGGAATGGTTTTCACACAATGATAATTGTTGTTCCATGCCACATCAAGATAAAGAGTTATAACCATAACATCAAAGCTTCTGAAAATGAATCAAATGCACTTACAAAATAGATAGGGAAGAACATTTACAACAATAAACCTCTGAATGACGGATTTCAGATAAAAGGAAAATTGATAGAGATTAGGTTTATCCTTTGTGTTAGAGAAGATTAAGAGCTGACCTTACAGAGGAGTTCATAATTCTGAATAATTTTGACAGGGTAAACAATGATATTTCAATCATTGGTGTGTAAATAACTATGGGTTACATCTTCAGGATTATCAGCAAGAGAGATGGTAGTAAGATTAGGAGAAAGTTCTTTACCCAAAGAGTTGATAGGAATTGGAATGTCCTGCCTGGGAGAGTGACGGAGTTGGATTCCATTGGAGCTTTCAAAAAGGAGCAGAATATATTTGTGAAAGTGATGAAATTGGATTGCTACAGAGATACAGATGGATAATGGGACGTGCAGGGGAGCTCATTAGGTAGTCAGTATAGACAAGGTGGGTAATGTGGCCTCCTACAATTCTATGATTCTTTACCATGAGCAGCAGAACAATCCCAGAAACACGGTCATGTACTGGAGGTTTTATTGGAATCAGCAGTGGCTGATTTCATCCACTATGAGGTGACTCAGAATGGCAGGAGATTCCCTTTACACCACCATCCACACAAAAACACTTGGATCTGTAAAATAAAGAAAGGGTGACACCTTATGCAGATATTTACTGCGAAATGTCTGCATTCAGTTTTGGAGCCTCCACAGCTCAGATTGCCTCCAGAATTGTACACCTGCACTGTAGGAACGAAAAGCATGGGCCATTGAAACACACTGCAGTGCCCAGAAATGCAAGGCCTCTGCAATACGAAGAAACAAATGACGAGACATTGAGTTCTTCCTTCAGAATATCCTGACAATCTGAACTACAACTATTCAGCAGTGAATACCACCATCATAGCCCAGATTGGATACCCAGCACAATGAGAAGAGCTTCAATATTTGCTATGGCCTTCCCTCGACACCCCCCCCCCCACCCCTCCCACACGTCGAAGACTGTACACCGTAGCCCTCGTTCAAATAAAATATGATTTTATGTAGTATTGGTCATTGTAAATTCCCAGTCTAGAAATCACATTCTATGTCTGAGATTAAGCAAAGCTTTCTGCCTGATGTCCAATCTCACACGCCAAAGCTCCTCTCCTAGGCGTCACCTTGTGAATGGACATCCCCCTCCCAGATTTAGAGCACATAACAGGGCTAAGAACCAAAAGATTTAACCAGCATTTTCAATGGAAATCACCAGAATTGGACCATAGCTTTTTCCAAGAAACTTCATTGTATCATTGCTTGGCATCAGGATCTCCTTACATGGATTCAGGCCAATTCTGCAAATTAGGGGAAACCGTGATTGACTGGTCTTATCAAGAGACTATAAATTCAGAGATCTAATGTTCCAATGACAAATGGTGTAAATTGAATTGATAAGAATATGGACTTGTTAAACCGGTTCAGAGATACTCTTGTGCAGATATGAAAATAGTGATTATTTATAAAATGTGATCACGTCATGGCCTATAATCTGGCCAAATGTTCATTATCCAGCTCTATTTGCCTTTCTGTGGGTGCTCGAGATCTACCTTTTTGAACGTCTGCATTGCATCCTTGGTGCAGGACAACCCACAGTGTTCTTGGAGGGAGTTGTAGAATTTTTGCCCAGCAAAGGTGATGGAACAACGATATGTTCTGAATTCAGAATGACAGCTAACTGGCATGCGATGGCTGTTCTATGCTACACTTGTTTGACTAGGTACTGGAGATTATACATTTGTGAGTTGAGACTTAATATCTAAATATTTTGAATTTTGTAGGTGGTATTCAATGTTGGCCATGGTGTCATTGGTGAAGACAGTGACTACTGAATGTGGTGATTGACATGCCAATGAATCGACTGTTTGTCCTACACAGTCTGGTACTTTTCGTGAATGTTGCACCCATTGTTACAATTGAGCTGCTGTCAGCCAGATACATGGACAGCATTTCATTCCACCACTGAGCTACGCATTCTGGGTGGCAGACATGGATTGGAGAGACAGGTAGGGAGCTTATCGCCAATGTAATTAGAGTATCTAACTTACTTCTGTTACCACAGCTCTTGTATTGGTCATCATGCATTCAGAGATAATAATCCAATTGGAGATTGGTAGATTCTCACTGTTTGCAGACAATCATTGCCTACCGCTTGTGGGATGTGATTGTTACTGTCTATTATCAGATCTTATCTCACTGTATATGAACAAATTCAAACGTCAAACAACATCGGGTTATCGTAGAACAGGCTGTCACAAGTTTTCAGAGCACTACTCCTTCATCACGTGAAGCGGAGTAGCTTTCTTCCACTTCTTCTGAAAAAGGAGCAACTCTCGAAATTCTTGGGATTGCAAATAAACCTGTTGAACAATAACCTTGTATTGTGGGACTTCAGTTTGTCCATCCCAGTCCAACATCGGCACCTTCACAACACTGTATATGGACAGAGACCTCTTCATTATCTAAGAAAGTAAATGATGCTGAGCATTGTGCAATTATGAGCAAACATCTCCACTTTGGAAATGACAATGCGGGGAAGGGCACTGGTGAGGCATCTGCAGATTTTAGGGCCTAGGACATGACTCTGAAGAATTCCAATGGAGATGTACAATGGCTGAGGTGATGGCACTCTAACAGACTGAACCATCTTCATTTGCAGTCCGTATGAAAACAATGAAATCTCATTGACTCGTTTTTGAAAGTTCATTATTGTGAATGTGTTCATTTTAAGAGCTGAATATTTTTCCAGTCATTAAAATGTAATTGTAAAAGTAGGTGCATCTGGTTGAGGAACGGATCAATGTTTCTGTGAATGCAATCAAACAATCCTGAGATTGGGGCACGACAGAGTTAACATGTCATTATGTTGGAAAGTCAGAGGCTCCAGTACAATAAAAATAGCAACGAGAGACAGAATATTGATTTCTTTGGAGAGAAGAGAATGTTTGTCATTATCACAAAGAGAACTGGTCACAATTCTGGAAATGAACATTGTGAGCTGAGTTATTGACACAGAGAATACAGATTGCAGGCTGAATCGAATATTTATGATGAAGGTAAAATAATTCATTCACGATTTTCTATATTTCGTTTGCCACATTCAAAAGTTGTGTGAGAGTATAAACATACACACACATCTCGAATTTTGCTGAGAGAAATTTGAATACTATACTAAAGTTGGGTATGAAATGTCAAAGGATTTTCGGATGCAAAACATGGAAATGTTACTTCCATGAATGAGAGAGACCATACTGGCGCCATTAATGTGGAATGCTCATTCAGGATTCAAAAATGTGGCAATAGAAGAGGCTTGGTTGATAGATTAATATTTAAAACTTACAGAATTCTGGACTGTTAATCCTATGTAATGCTCTCCAACTCAATTATTAATCATAGTCATAAGATTACAGGAACTGAAGTTAGGTATTTGTTGAAACAATTTTATTTGACTTATTATTAGTATTTCATTTTGATACATTGCCTTAAAACTGTTTGGCGCACATTTCTCATTGAAACATCTTCCTCCAATGAAGGATATATATCATAAAACAAAGAGCAGAACTCACAGAAATTTTAGGTGTGGAAAGATTGTGAATTATCGATTGAGAAATTGTTTATCAAAACCTAATTAGGATCAGACTTGAAATAGTGTGAACACGTCCAGCTCTACATCCATCCTTACTAATGTCAAGCCAATAAATTAGAGATACTAGGTCCCACAGCTTGCCCTAATCTTGCTTGAAGAGTAATCAGTCCCAACTATTTGGACAATAGTTAACATGTCTATGGGACATTTCACTGAATTAACATTGCTGCTCTGCCATTTTCCCTTTCTGAAATTAATCACATCAGTTTATCTCCATTTTGGAAACTTTTATGAAACATAGGGGAAGAATTTCCCATTTGTACTCCACGATGTTTCTGTGTTCTGGACCAGACCACAATTTCTCAAACCATATCAGGAAATAACCGAGACTCTAATTTTTATCTCTTTTAAAGGCACATATAAGGCATTGTATTCCAGATGTGACTTGATTGGTCAAACACTCGGCTTTAAGCAAAAGCTCAAATTATTCATCCACCATAGTTAAAGTAGAAACCAAAAAAAGAATTATTGATACAACTTTAACTGTCGAAATTCTTTACAAATTGTTATGTTATTTAATTATGACTCTTCAATTGTACCACAACAGCAGCATTCCCACAAACATAGTTGGTGAAGGCAAATTCATCAAAATAGATTTCCCTCATTTCCGATCTCCTCCAATCTCAGAAGCAACGCTAATGGAATGAATCTAGCAGCAGAGAGAGTGACTGCAAGCTTTTTGCAGCAACAGCAGTGGAGTGAAAGCTGTGTCCAGCAGTTTCAATCCAAAGCTCAAACTTCAATAATTGTCAGCCCTGGGTTTGTGAGAGTCCCATTCCACCCATTCATTCTTCTTTTGCCTACTTGAAAAAAAAACATTCATTTACTGTTTTCCATGGAGAAGTCACCTTGGCACCAAATTTCCGAACACTTCTTCAAAAGAAAACGGACAGAACAAATATCTATTAAAGGCAGATGTCATGAAAATTGTCAGCTCCATCAGTGGACACAACAGAATTATCAGTTGGACAACATAAAAGGACAACAGCATCAAAGGGCAAAGTGAGAAACATTCTGTTTGTGAAAGTTAATTGATTCTCTTTGGGCCAGCTACTGACACAGCGCTCCAGATCTCAGCGTTTGTACTTTTAAAGTCTGCACCACAGTATTGTGCATTTTTTGACAAATGGTGCAGTTTACATGATTTTTTGACAATCATATAATTTCCAAAAAACACATCACAGCTGGAACTCTGCACTCAGTACCGCTCTGAGTGAACTGTTCTTACAAATATCACAGCACCTCACATCTACTGACTGCTGCAAACTCACAAGATCATTGAAACTATCCGTGCTGATCTTCGCTTATTACTCCATAACTTGCTGAACCCTGTTGTATCTGAGCTCCGACTTGGAGCGAGCTGCCTGAGCAAGATCCACCAACACAATCCCTTTCCATCAAGGAATGGAAAACACCAGATGTCACTAGGAAGTGGGTTGTTACAAAACAATCTGACCGATAACAGGCATTAAACTAACACAGAGAGAGCGTGGTCTTGCTAAACACTTTCTCGAGCACAGCAATTCAGGCAGCATCCGAGGACAGGCAAAATCGACGTTTCGGGCAAAAGCCCTTCATCCTTTATTCCTGATGAAGGGCTTTTACCCGAAATGTCGATTTTGCCTGTCCTCGGATGCTGCCTGAATTGCTGTGCTCTTCCAGCACCACTGATCCAGAATCTGGTTTCCAGCATCTGCAGTCATTGTTTTTACCTCACTTTCTCGAGCAGTCAGGTCTGAAGCTCAGCAAAACTCTATCAATGTGGCATCAATATAAACCCATTCTGCTCAGTACAGAGAAACACACAACACTGCACATTACTGAGGAGCCTCCTAAACAGCAAATGTTCACTTTAAACTCCGTGAACGAGGGAAATATCATCTGTCATTGAGATTTGCCTTGCTAAATGGAAATAAAATAATTATCAATCGTACAGTGGAAATCAGCATGGTTTAGTCCAGTGATTCATACAATTGAAGTTGTTCCAGGACTTACCAGGAATGCCAACAATGGCAAGAATGGTGTAGTATATTTTTTCAATTACTTGTCTAACAGGATACATTTTGTACTTTGTGAAACAACCTTCCTCTCCCGCTGCTGGCAAACTGTTGGAATCAGAAATTTATTGAGCAAGTGGACTTTACATTGCGTGGTATCTCCGAAGGGAAACTTTGAGTACATCTGGTTATGAGAACAGGTTTATTTTAATGACATGATGTCATTGAGATTTATGTCTGTGATTGAATACTCCAAAGACTGGATCCTATGAGGTCTAAAACATTAATTGCAAATTTGTCTTCAAACGACAATACTTGCATCATTTCATGTGCTATCAGCTCAATGAATATCTAATTTATTTGATATTCTTTTCAATGATGACCTTCATTTTGCTGAGGCTATTCAGCCACTCAACACCTCATGGTGTAGAACTCCTTGAGAATTGTTGTACTGTTATAGCATTGCTTTCCTCGTTAATTCAGTTTTACAACTCATTTGTGAAATTCTATGTGTGAATAAGTACTCTGATACAGAGCCTGAAGCTGATACTGACCACACCAATAACTGGAGTGAACACCGGGTCACATTTCCTCAAAACGAAGATAAAAAAAAATTCAGAAGCTTAATCTCAGAATCATAGAATGATTGTATCATACAGAACACAGTTGGCCCATAGATCCACTCAGCTTGTAAAATTACACAAAAAAGCTACAACAAATCTCACTTCCCAACATTTTGTCTTGAATTTTCAGTGTTCATCCAAGTGCGTCTTAAAGGTTTTGAGTTTTCCCACCTTAGTTACTGTTATCACGCTGTCACCTTTTTTGAGAAGAGAGGTCATAAAGGCAGAGGTTCTGAAGAGGTTTAGTTTAACAATGGAAGGGGAGTGGCCAGGTTTCTCAGTTCAGTAATTTTCTAGTTTTAAATTAACTGTAGCAGTCACAAGATGTGTGATTCCAGGAGAGTGGCATGTTTCAGTAAAACAATCCTCTGACTTACCCTGAAACCACTTTCTGGATGGTATTCCCTCCTTCCTGTTCGAATCTGTGTTTGAACTAACCTTTATGTCCCCCGGAGTGTATTTATGTGATGTTCCTGTATTGGAACAGGTAAATAGTAATAGTTACTGTATCAGGTCACTTAAGCTTTCCAATAGTTATGTTTTCGAAATTCTGCTTTCATTTGTTCCTGTCTCAGCTGCACTGTTTAAATACATTCTGTTTTGCTAAAGCCAAATAATTTGACCAATGACATCACACCTGGAACACCCACTTCACATCTGCCTTTAAAATTAAAACAAAAGTTAGGTTCTAGGCTACCTTCTCAAGATATTTTGAAGAGGTCTGGCATGGTCCGTAACAGTTACCCTACCAGGCAAAATAGTGCTGATCCCTACCATCCTCTGGGTGTTATGTCCCCTCGAAACTTCCAGCCTTTGATATTACAATTTATGCCTGCTTGCTCTTGGCCCTTTGACGAAGGAAAATAACTGGTTTCTGTTCACCCTGTCCATGCCTCTCATAGTTTGATATATCCTGGTGTCTGCTCTAAACAAAGTAACTCAAGCTGATCCAGCCTCTTGTGCACAGCTAAATCACTGTAGTCCAAGCAACATTCTGGTGAATGCCCTTTACACTCCTTCCAATGCAATCACATCCTATGGCACAATGACCAGAACTGCGCACAGTACTCCAACTGTGGGCTAAACAATATCCTGATTGATTGCGTTTTTGAAGTAGCGAACAAGAGCGTAAATAAGGGCAGTGTGGTATACGCCATCTACAGCAAAGCCTTTGACAATGTATCACGTGGTAGGTTGTTGCGTATGGTCGTATCTCATGAAATCCAGGAGCAGCTAGCCAATTGGATATAACATTGGCCTGACGGGAGAACATAGAGGGTGCTTGTAGTGTATTGTCTTTCAGACTGGAAGCTTGTAACGAGCTGTGTGCCACAGGGATCAGTGCTGGGTTCATGATTATTCGTTACTTGTATAAATGATTTGCATGAGAATTTAGGAAGTACGGTGAAGAAGTTTGCACATGACACCAAGATTTGTGGCATGGTGAAGAATGTTATCTGAGAATCCTGCAAGATCTTAACCAACTGGGAATGGATTTTAATTTGATAAAAGCAAAATGTTGTATTTTGGTGGGTCAAACCAGCGTAGAACTTAGACAGTCAATTGTAGGGTACTGGGGAGCATTGCAGAAGAGAGAGTTCTGCACTTTCTTTCATTGGTCAGAGCATTGAGTCTAGGAGTTGGGATAACTCTCTGCAGCTGTTCAAGACGATGGTGAAGATACAATTGGGTACTACACGCAGTTCTGGTCACCATGCGAGAGAAAGGATATTAGAAAACTAGAAAAAATGCAGGAATGATTTACGAGGATGCTACTGGACTGGGAGGTTTGAGTTATGGGGAGAAGATGAACGTGCTGGGACTTACTTCGGGAGCAAAGGAGACTGAGGGGTCGTCTTTACAAAGGTCCATAAAAATATGAGAGTCTAGACAAAGTAAATAGCCAACAGATATTCCCCCACAGTGGGTGAATAAAAAACAAGAGGGTATAGGTTCAAGGGAAGAGATACAATGCGGCTATTATTTTTCACACAAGAGGATGGTGAATGTCTGGAATGGGAAGCCAGAGGTAGTGGTGGAAGCAAATAAAATTTTGACAGGTACATGGATATGGTGGACGTCGAAGTATATGGACCAAACACAGGCAAGTGGGAGTAGTTTTATTGTTAAAACGGGGTTACATGGGCAAGTTGGACCAAAGGGCCTATTTCCATGCCATAGACCTTTATGACTCGATAACTCCTGTACAGCTCCAATAGGACCTTCTTGCTCATGTATAACATAACTCGACTGGTAAAGACATGTATCCTGAATGTCTTCATAAATGTCCTAAAAACCTGTCCTGCCTGTTGTCTTCAGGTATCTCTTAAAAATCACCTCGAGATCCAAGATGGTGGCGACTCAGCACGTCCGAGTCTATAGTGCTCCACCAAAGACCTATGCAAAGTGGGTCACCCTCCCCACCACACTCACCAAGTCAAATAAAAATAGTTTTTACTTAATGCAATTGGTGGTTTCGTACTAAATTTATATAGTTCAGTCTCCTGTAAAAATGACTAGGGGGAAAGGAGCCCGCAGTTCTCAGCGGGCAGGAGCTCCTCCCACACCCTCCCCAGCTGCAGCAGAGGCGACCGCAGCCGCACCGGGGGACTTCCTACGGTGGCGAGCCTTGCGGAAATAATTTCCAAACTCGATGCAAAGATCGATACGTTCATAGAAGAGTCCTGAATCGGAGGAATTCACTCTCGGCCGTGCTACAAATGTACGGCCGAGACATCCCAGAAATTGAATGCCGAGTTGGAGGGCGGAGCTAAAGGCTACGACCTCCGAGGCCTTTGCAGAATCAGCCGTGGATCGGGTCCGGACTCTCGAGCAGCGAATCCGGACCTTAGAGAATCACATTGACGACCTCAAGAATCGAGGTCGTCGAAAAAATATTCATTTGCTGGCCCTTCCCGAACGGGAAGTAGGCGGCCAGCTTACAGGGTTCGTTGAACAGTGGCTTCCGCAGTTGTTGAATCTGGAGGCTGGATCAGGCCAGGTTCGGGTAGAATGGGCCTACCGGGTTGCAATACGTGGGCCCGGCTCGAACCAGCGCCCCCGCCCGGTCCTGTTCCAGCTGCAGAGCTGTAAGATGAGGCAGATGCTCTTGGAAGCCTCCAGAAATCTTGGGAAAGATTCCCAAGCCATGACTTATAAAGGATCCAAGATTATGTTATTTCAGGACTTTTCCCCAGTTTGGTCCAAAAGAGGAAGGTGTTTGATGAAGCAAAGAAGCGTTTAAGGGATTTAAACATTCAATACTCCTTGCGCAAGCCAGCTATACTACACTTTAGCCATGAAGGGTCCATGTATAACTTCGGATCACCGGAGTAGGCCAAGGAACTTTTGGACTCTCTGAGACAAATTATAAGAGTTAATTGATGTTGTATTGCCCTATCCCCCACCCGGTTTACACACCCTTTTTTTTCCTTTCATTATTGTACTGTTAACATTATCTCTGGGGGGTGGGAAGAGGGATTTATTTATTCATCCTTTACTTAGTGATTTCCTTTCCCCCCTTTTTTATATCTATGCCAGGGGGTCTAGTTAATCTTATTTTACCTTTGTCCTTGGGAGTGGGGTTGTTTTCCCTTGTTATTTTGTATTAATATATTTAATTATTATTTGCTGAGACTGTAATTTTAGTCAGATGTTCATATATGGTATTAACATTACCTAATATATCCAGGTGTTGGTGTGGGTCGGGGGGGTTGGGGGATAGGGTACTCACTAGTTCAGGAGTATACTTGAATTTTCTTTATCCTATCGTGGGGTGCCTGGGTCAAGGGTGGGGCATTGGTTGGGAGAGGTCATGATGTTTTTTGGAAAGGAAGTGATGCCCCCTGGGAATAAGGGGGAAGATCTCCATTTCAATACGTTTTATACTTTTTTTCCTATTTAGAAATATATTCTTTTATTATATTGATCCGAATTACTAAAGAGCTTTTTTACTTTTATGAATTTTATATGCTCTATGCTCGGGATGTTTTGGATAAATGCGAGTTTTGTTGTGATCTGATGTTAACACATTCCGAGCATGTATATCACTGCTCAATTTGTGTTATCCGTTGGATTTTTTTTTTCTCTTGAATAATGTAAGAATTTTAATGATGCACTCTGGTTAGTTGTAAATTAGATTAGATTACTTACAGTGTGGAAACAGGCCCTTCGGCCCAACAAGTCCACACCAAACCGCCGAAGCGCAACCCACCCATACCCCCACATTTACCCCTTAACTAACACTACGGGCAATTTAGCATGGCCAATTCACCTGACCTGCACATCTTTGGACTGTGGGAGAAAACCGGAGCACCTGGAGGAAACCCACGCAGACACGGGGAGAACGTGCAAACTCCACACAGTCAGTCGCCTGAGGCAGGAATTGAACCCAGGTCTCTGGCGCTGTGAGTCAGCAGGGCTAACCACTGTGCCACCGTGCCGCCTTAGATGAGTAGTTAGTTGAGTTTTGTCTTTTTTTTCTCTTGGTATATCTTTTTTCTTGTTTGATAGATTTTGGTTAAGATTTAACTGTATATCAATGTTTATACTTGGGACTTTTTTTAGTTTTCTTTTGCAAATTTGTTAAAACATGTTAAAATTTTCAATAAAAATAAAAATCACCTCAAGCTTTTTGTTCCTCGAAGCATCCTAATGTATTACCATTCATTGACCATTGCCTTGTCTTGTAATTTCTTTCAAAGTGCATCACCTCACATTCAACAGGGTTACATTTTATCTGCCACTGATCTGCCCTTCCGAGAAACCTGACAATATCTATGTTTAACCTAAAACTATTTTCCTCACTGCTATCCACCCAATCAACATTTGTGTCATGCACCTACTTGTCTTTTAAAATCAACCAATGCACCCTGCCATAACTTACCCACAACACACAAACACACACAAAAAGATGTGTACACACACACATACACACCATAAAGACTTCATGCATATGGAAATTATTCTTCTACTTTCTACTCAGTAACTTCCTTTGCATAGGAAAACAATTCAGTCTGCTCATCCATAATTTATTTCAAACATCTAACTGAGCAAATAAATGAACCTAACCACTGTGCCACCGTGCTGCCCAATTATGACTCCAGACCCACAGAAATTGGTGCGGTTTTTAGAGGTGAGCCATCTAAGCTTCAGGACTTTACAGTAGGAGTTCTTCAATATTGTGCCCAAGGAATAACTATCCTAAGTGACTGTTTAACTGGCAGTCCCTCATCACAGGCGACTGACTGTGTGGAGTTTGCACATTCTCCCCATGTCTGCGTGGTACTCCGGTTTCCTCCCACAGTCCAAAAATGTGCAGGTCAGGTGATTGGCCATGCTAAATTTCCCGTAGTGTTAGGTGCAGGGGTAAATGAAGGGGAATGGGTTTGGGTGGGATGCGCTTCGGCGGGTCGGTGTGGACTTGTTGGGCCGAAGGGCCTGTTTCCACACTGTAAGTAATCTAATCTAATCTAATCTAATCTAATCTAATTGTGTCATAAATCAGAGTATTCACTAATAATTGTACAAGGTTTCGCAGCATTCTTAACTCTTAAGACACTAAAACACACCGTGTCGATCTGCAGCAAGATCCCAGCAACATCCAGGCCTGAGATGACAAATGGGAATTAACTTTTGCTCCATACAAATGCAAAGCAATTAGTGCCTCCAATAAGAGACTGCCTAAATGATACCTCTTGGCCATCAACGGCTTCACCATTGCTGAATCCCCTATGATTAATAACTTGAGCTAGAAATGAGTTGGATTCACAATAAAAGTACTATGGATACAAGAGCAGGTCAGAGGACAAGAATACATCACAGATTTTGAAAACCTCTCCACTATTTGCAAGGCACACATCAGTACTGTGATAGAACACAAACTCGAGGAAATGGATAGCACCTTGAAAAAGTAGGAATGTAAAAGTACAATGCTGCAAACATTTGAAATCAGAGATGAAAGCAGAAAGTGCTGGAGAAATTCAGCAAGTCTGGCAGCATCTGTGGAGAGAAATCCCTTTTGCATCCAGTATAACTCTTCTACAAAACAGTTCAGAAGAGTAAAATTAACTTTCTATTTAATGGCAAAGTAGCCTATTTGATTGGCACCATACCTACAAATATGCAGTACATCCAACACTGCTGTTCAACATTATGTATCACTGACAGTACGCACTGCAGAAATTTGCCAATGCATCTTCCAAATCCAAGACCATCACCATCCTAAAGGCAAAAACAGTAGATGTTTCGGAACACCACCACTTGCACTTTCCCTTCTAAGCCACTCACCATCCTGAGTTGCATTATGGCACTGTGCTATAGTCCCAGTGGACCATAAAGCCGCTCTCTCATTAGCGAGACATGGATGGTTTGGAGTTTAACCTGGGGGTCAACTTGCCTCAGGGGAAGGGCAAGGTTGCAAAGGTGGGACCCTCTTGGTAATCTCAGGCAGTATGGGAACTGATTTCCAGCATCTATAGTTCATTCGGTTTTTGTTTTGTCTCATAATGTTAATTCTGTTTCTTGCTCTCCAGATGGTGCCAGACCTGATGAATATCTGCAGCAATTTCTACTTTGGTTTCTGAGATCTCCTTGTGCTGGGAGTTGATATTTTTGCGATGACTAATGGAGTCCCTCGCTTCTATTTTCAGAACTGGGACTGTGTGCAGCACTCAACATCCTCAGTACCAGACATTCATTGAGCACCTCGTGTAATATTATGTATAACTTCATGAACAACAAACTCTCAGATCTAAGCTGTGAAAAGAAGATTGATCACCGCTAAAAAGGGTGTATCGTAACTCCATATAAATTAGAACACACCTTACGACTGGAGATTGAACACAATAAACCTGCTGTCAGATTTTTACTTACCATAAAAAACATTACAATCTACTTCTGTGAAATGCAGAAGAAAACGATGAAACATATCACACTGTGCCAACTGTTTGAAAATATTTCAAATTGTAACACTTTTTCACTTTGCCACTAATTAAATAACAAACCACAATGAACATTGAGAAAAGATTCCTTATATACTCGAACCAACAATTTCAATGAAGAATTTTCTCCGCCCTCTCTTAGTGAGAGAAAGTATAGTTCTGCAGTGACAGCTCGTTTCAGTACTGCATGTTCTTCAAAAACGTGCCAATACTGTACTGCGCTGTGAAGCAACACGTTACTCCTGTGAGGATCTTAGCTTGATATTTTGTAGAACTCTTGGTTTACAAAAAGGATCATATTTTCAACTGAATCAATAAAACAAACGCTCTCAAAGATGGAATTCTGGAAATTTCACTCAACCTGAGCAAGTGTTCACCATAGAGTAAATTCTTTGTCAATTTAAATCAAGACTTTTACGAACAACTCAGTGTATTTAGCCACGTACCTGAAACACCAACCACAGGGAGAATCGTATAGATTATTTTTAGGATATGCTGAATTGGTCGATGTACTTTGTCAGTGAATTACTGTTCCCCTTTGTGCTGTTAGCTCTCTTTCTGCAAAAAAATTGGACTGTTTCATTGTCAGAGCCTTTAAGTTATCCAATGCAGAATTCCACAGTGTGATTCAGTTTGAAACATTTGGTAAACTTGGTATTTTAGGTAATTGACAAACTGATTGCAAAAGCCCAATTCGTACTTGCTGAGGTATTGCATTTACTTCTGAGGTTGAACTGAGCAACCCAAAGCAGTGAACAATGCTCCTTGCAGTAAGCAACTAGTGCTTTCTGAATCTGAATGCTTATGATCCATTATATATCACTAGACTTTCAGTTAGGTAGAGTCATAGATTCAGAGAGATGTACAGCATGGAAAAAGACCCTTTGGTTCAACCCGAACATGCTGACCAGATATCCCAACCCAATAGAGTCCCAGCTGCCAGCAACCGGCTCATATCCCTCAAACCCTTCCTATTCGTAAACCCATCCAAATGCCTCTTAAATGTTGCAATTGTACCAGCCTCCACCACTTCCTCTGGCAGCTCATTCCATACACGTACCACCCTCTGTGTGAAAAAGTTGCCCCTTTGGTCTCATTTATATCTTTCCCCTTTCACCCTAAACCCATGCCCTCTAGTTCTGGACTCCCCGAAACCAGGGGAAAAAAAAAACTTTGTCTATTTATCCTATCCACGCCCGTCATAAATTTTGTAAACCTGTATAAGGTCACCTCTCAGCCTCCATCGCTCCAGGGAAAACATCCTCAGACTGATCAGCCTCTCCCTTGGCAACATCCTTGTAAATTTTTTCTGAATCCTTGAAGTTTCACAACATCTTTCCAATAGGAAGTAGACCAAAATTGCGCACAATATTCCAACAGTGGCCTAACCAATGTCCTGTACAGCCACAACATAACCTCCCAACTTTTAGACTCAATACTCTGACCAAAAAAAGAAAGCATATAAACACCTTCTTAATTATCCTATCTATATATCCTATTCAGATATCTCAGCAAGAGGCCCAGCAATTACTTCCCTTACTTCTCAGAGAGTTCTAGGGTATACTTGACCAGGTCCTGGGGATTTATCCATCTTTATGCGTTTTAAGACATCCAGCTTCTCTTCCTCTGTAATATGGAAATTTTTTTAAGATATCGAAGTCTATTTTCCCACATTCAATATGTTCCATGTCCTTCTGCACAGTAAACACTGATGCAACATAGTTCTTCAACATTTGCCCTCATCGCCTGCAGGTGCACACAAAGGTTGCTTTTGTCATCGTTGAGGGGCCCTATTTTCTCCCTGGTTACTCTTTTGTCTTTGATGCATTTGTAGAATTTATTTGGATTCTCCCTAACCCTATTTGCCAGAGCCCTCTCACGTCCCCTTTTTGCCCTCCTGATTTCCCTTTTAGGTATATTTGGGAATCTGAAACACAAGGATAGAACATCAGAGGTAGGGGCAGATTATTTGGGACAGATGAGCAGACAGCACTTCATTCTGATGTCAGTGAGACTTTAATATTGTCAATCCCTGAGGATACTCATCTGAATCCACTTCTCCGGTATCCTCACATTGTCCAAAGATGTGCAGATTAGATACCTCGGCCATACTAAATTACCCATAATATTCAGGGATGTGAAGGTAAAATGGCTCATACATGGGAAATGCAGGATTACAGGGTAAGGGGGTGAATCTAGGCGGGATGCTGTTCGAAGAATCAGTGTGGACTTGTTGGGCGGAATCAAGTTTCCACATCAATTCTATGCTGCTTCACCTCTGCCTTTGAGGTAGACTATCACCTGACCCAGTATCCCCTTCAATGGGTCATAGAGCCAGAGAGATGTACAGCAGGGAAACAGACCTTTGGTAACTCGTCCATGCCTACCAGACATCCTAAGTTAATTAGCCAGCAGTTTGGCCAATATCTTTTTAAATCCTCCCAATCCATTTACCTATCCAGATGCCTTTTAAATGTTGCAATTGTACCAGCCTTCACCACTTCCTCTGGCAGCTCATTTCATACACACATCACCCTCTGCATGAAAAGGTTGCCGATAAGTTCCCTTTTAAACTTTTTCCCTCTCTTCTTAACCCTATAACCTCTAGTTCTGAATCCCCCAATCCAAGAAAAATATTCACCCTAATAATGCCCTTCACGATTTTATAAACTTCTAAAGCCACCCCTCAGTCCCAACCTATTAAGCTTCTCCATATGGCTCAAACCCTCCAACCCTGGCAACATCCTGGTAAATCTTTTCTGAAACTTTTCAAGTTTTACAGTATCCTTTTGACAGGGAGACTGGAATTGCACACAATATTCAAAAAGTGGCCTAACCAATGTCCTGTACAGCTGCAACATGTCTTTGCAACTCCTATACTCAATGCATTATCAGGTCTATTTGAAGGAAAGAACTGTCCATATTGGAGATTTCAAAACTAATACAGAAAATGTTGGTGAAATTCAGCAGGTTTGGCATCTGTGGGGAGAAAGCAGAGTCAAACTCTTGGGTGTAATGATTCTTTTTCAGAACTGAAGATTTCTGATGCTAATGATGGCTGGCCTGTTGAGTTTCGCCAGAAATTTGTGTTTTTATTTTCGTCACGTTCAATTACTTATGATCACGGTCTTGTTTAATGCGTTTGAGAATTTAGAGCCATTCAGTCGCACAGCGTTGGTGGTATAGTGGGAAGTATAGCTCCCTTCCAAGCAGTTAACGCGCTTTTGATTCCCAGACATCACACGGTTGTGCTTTCAAAGCCATTTTGCACAGAAGAACTTGAAGATGAACTGGCATTGTCACCTTACTTTCTCTGAAATTACAT
Organism: Chiloscyllium plagiosum; assembly: GCF_037043375.1. Classification (NCBI taxonomy): domain Eukaryota; kingdom Metazoa; phylum Chordata; class Chondrichthyes; order Orectolobiformes; family Hemiscylliidae; genus Chiloscyllium; species Chiloscyllium plagiosum. Next base: position 69,736,626 of record NW_028270160.1, read on the forward strand.
GAATGTTTTACTCTGTGAGAAAACAAAACCATCCAGATTGCTCCTCGCTTGTCATGACGATGGTTTCTATGAATTGCAACGTGGAAGTGGGCAACAAAACTCAGCAGCTCTGAAGTTTACCCCTCTGCAGCTTCCCAATTCTTATTGAAATGTTAATTGCAGCACAGCAATTTTTTTCGAAAAGTGAGACACTGCTCCTGTTGCGAACCTCAAATAATCACACAAGCTGCTGGAAACATTGAACAGTTCCAACAGCGTCTATTGAGAAGGGGAGGGAGGATTAATGTGTCCGATCTATTCAAGGTTAAAATAAACTCAAACCTCAAATCAGAGATCCTGAATTTTACCTTTTTACATAAATTAACACTTTCTTTATTCCAACCCTTTCACACTATTGCTCTTTCTTTACGAAGAAATCAATGCATTCGTTAAGAATCCCGTCCAATTAAAATACAACCTCTGAGCTGCGTGAGAGAGGAAAATATAAAATAAAATCAGTAAAGGCCGCCCGACCCTGCTTACCGGCAAGATGACATGTTCAGGGAAAGGAGTGGGGCCAAAGCGGAATCTCTTTGCATCTCCTATTGTTACTTTCCCTTTTATAATACTAGTCCAATAAAACCTCTGATTAAGATTTATCAAAATCCAAATTTCAAAACCATGCAGCTGTCGAATCTTCCATTTCTATCTTCCTCTGTAGATTTTCTTCTTCTTAGAATTTCTCTTTCACAGGTCCTTGATAGATAAATGTACCTTTAAGAGACCTATTGTGTGGGAGTCTGCATTTATTGCTGGCTTGGCAGTTCTCTCTCAACTGTTCACGTTTTCCTGGTTTTATATCCCCAAGCACCAGATTTTGTCATCGGCTTTTAATATTGTCAATATACTAGATTCAAACTTGATTGGAGTTTGTTTTTTTTGGTGTATAATTTAAACTGATTGGCCTAATTCACATTCGTTTTTTGTCTCCAACATACTATTCTAGCTGCTGGACTAAAGGTTTCATTGTATCTTGTTCAGAACACTTGGTGCTGTCAAATACTTTCCTAAAGATACAGGACACTTTTACACCTTCATAACAAAGGCACAGCTCTTCATTTGAAATTATGCACACATTTCCAGTAAACTCTCACATTCCAAAAAATCTACTGATTTCTCATTTAGTTTTTGGAATGAGGAATTTTATTGGTGGCTTCACTGTTGCTGTCCTTGACAATATCTGAGTCTGAATGTGTATGCCCGTGTGTGTTTGTTTCTGTATGTACTTGCTGTGTGTCTGCAAGTATGTGTGTGTGTTTCTGTGTCAATCTGTGTAGGTTTCTATCTCTGTATCTGTGTGTGTGTCTGTGCATCTGTGTGAATGACTGTGTGTGTCTGAAGGTATCTGTGTGTGTGTTCGTGTATGTATTACAGTACTTTTTTGATTACGTGTATCTGTGTCTGTCTTTGTACCTATCTATGTGTTTGTGTCTCGTGTGTGTTCATGTTACTGCAGGAATCTATGTTTATGTGTATCTCTGCAATGGGGTCTCTGTTGTTTTCGGGATGAAGCCATTAACATGGGATCAAACACCTCTCTCTCTCTCTCTGTCCCTTTTGTATTTAAGATATTACAATGTTGATGATAATGTTGACATAAGTGTGTGTGTGTGTCTGTCCGTCTCTGCCTGCAATGGTACTCACTTTGTCCTGATGGAATTTTGGATGAATGAATTAAAATATGGTGAATCAAAGGCATGAGTCTCTGTCTTTCTCTCTGTCTGCCCATCTTGTGTCTAAAGTGATACAATGCCACCCTCTAGTGAACTCTCCATAAGAATCAAATTTATTTTTGGAGGAAACATTTCAGTCTGTGAATCTCTCATATTGCGCATTTGTTTTGTTCTTCAAAGAATACCTTTGGAGACACAGAACAGTTTTGCTGGATGACTTGTGATACTGTCCTTGAAATATGAGGAGAAGGAGATGAACATGCCCAGTGCTGGTCTCACTGCTACCATTTTTGAATCCTTTCTCGCTTAGAATTTGTGAGAGTACTTCAGAAAACACTGTAAGCAGCAGAAAGTATAATAAAATTCACACTGTCTCCTCACAAATAGGTTCACATGGAGTTGCCTGGATATAATTGCACTAGAAACACTCTGTTTTGAATAATGTCAGGAATACTACTCAAAGATAAATCATTACCACATTGCAGGGGGTGCACAACATTTCTCCACATGAGCATCTTCACCGAGGGACGTCAGTTCAATTGCAACAATTTCCACACCGCAATGGTGTGCATTTGCATGTATGCGTGTGTATGTGTGTACCTGTGCATGTGTGTGTGTGTGTGTGTGTGTGTATCTGAGCATGTGTTTGTGTGTGCTGTCAGTTGGATAGTGCTGTGAGCTGTTGCCCTCCCTCTCTAACCCTTGATTGAATCCTTGAGGTTTTTCAGTCTCCATACCTGTCTGATGCTGAAAAGTCGGAAGCCAGATATTTGTTCGGTGGGTGGGAACTCATAATGTCATACCATACCTGCCACACTTTCTTGCATTGAAACAGCACATAGTTGGCTGTTTTTGCCATTAGTATGGGGTCTGTTGAATGGTCAAACATTTTCTGAAGAATTATTCTATGAAATTGTATCAGAACCCTCTGAATTATTTGAATTTGATGGAGGTGAATAGATGATTCCAAGCTGATAGGAATTACCCAATAGGAAATTTAACTTTCCCAGACAGTTCCTTTGGATTATGCAATGATGAGAAATCTGCAGGTTTGCAGCTTGACTCTCTTCCTGCACTGGGGTAAGGATTCTTATCAGGATGTCAAAGAATACTCCCCACTTGCCTGGATGGGTGTTGCTCCAATAAACACTCAAGAAGCTTGACACCATCCAGGACGAAAAAAGTCCGCTTGATTGGTATCACATCCACAAATATTCACTCTTGCCTCCACCGATGCTCAGTAGGCCAGTGTGTAGCATCTACAAGATGCACTACAGCAATTCACATCCCTGTACAATTCCTTCCAAACCCACAACCACTTCAACCTGGAAGGAGAAGGTCAGCAGATACATGGGAACACCAGCACCTCCATGTTTAACTTTAAGCTACTCATCATCCTGACTTGGAAATATGTCACCACTCCTTCAGTGTTGCAGCATTAAAATCCAAGAACTCCTTCCCTAACAACATTGTAGATGAACCAAAGCACATGGACTGCAGCGATTCAAGAAGGAAGGAGACCACCACCTTTTCAAAGGACAACTAGGGACAGGGAGTAAATACTGACCCAGCCAGTGATGTCCACCTTGCACAAATTAATGAAACAAAAATCATTCAAGCCCAGGAACAACAAGTTCCTCCTATGTGCTTTATTTCTTTATAACACAAAGAATTTATGTAACCAGGTATTTAGCTGTGTTACTGAACTTTGCTCTGAACCGAGACAAAGCTGCTGCATAACTAAATGGGTTTGTGCAACAACTTAGAGTCTGCAGCATATAACCAACCTTATTGAGGTGAAGTTGAAAAGGCGGGTATTCGTCAATATTTATTCCTTGAATTACATAATACAAGAAATCCACAGCATTGATTAACCACAGGAGGATGAAGCTCCCCGATATGGAGAAGAGCAAAATCACAGACTTCCTTCTGCTCTCCATCTCTGGTTCTCTGCAGTTGTCTCCTTTGCTCTCACCCTTCAGCCTCTTTCGGACTTGACTGGTCACTAAAATGTGTCTGACTGTCAGAACATTGAGCAACAGAATTAAAGCAAATGGCAGTATAGGGGTTAAAACCATATCAAGCCAATCCAATGCCACCCACCAAGTCTCAGTGTAGTAACTTGATTTTATTTTACAGTAGAATGGCACATTGTTGATCATCGTCCAAGATTCATATTGAAAATAGAAAGGGATGTTTTTCAGACAGAACAGGATGCAGGTTGTTGCTAGAACCACTGTCGCAGTTTTCTCAGTGCAATATTTTGTTCTCAGCTTCTGACAACAAATCGGTCAAAGGAGAAAGTGTCGGTGAACCAGACAGAGCAGTCCATGGCTGCACAAAACATAGCCCCAATAACACTACACACAGGGGTGATGTCCAGAAAAGACTGTGGGTAATAAAAGTAGGGAATTCTCCTCAGCATAATATCATTGAAAATAACCATCAGATCGGCAGCTGCCATAACCACCAGGTAACGAGTCGTGCAAGAGGAAACACCACACTTACCCTGGGAAAGAATGCAAATTGCCATGAAATTAAGTGAGGAAGGCAAATGGGAAAATAAATAGCGAATTACTGAACAGAAGTTCCCCCTGCCTGTTCCAGAGAGCAACAATAAGATTTTACCACCAATGACCTGCCCATTGTGTCTGTAGAATTGTTTTGGATTAAGTGAGTTTGAATTTTAAGATTATCCTCCAGACCATTCACTCCAGAGATTATCATTAGATTAGGTTAGATTATATTACTTACAGTGTGGAAACAGGCCCTTCGGCCCAACAAGTCCACACCGACCCGCCGAAGCGTAACCCACCCATACCCCTACATTTACCCCTTACCTAACACTACGGGCAATTTAGCATGGCCAATTCACCTGACCTGCACATCTTTAGACTGTGGGAGGAAACCGGAGCACCCGGAGGTAACCCACGTAGACACGGGGAGAATGTGCAAACTCCACACAGTCAGTCGCCTGAGGCGGGAATTGAACCCAGGTCTCTGGGGCTGCGAGGCAGCAGTCCTAACCACTGTACCACCGTGCCGCCCACACGGAGCTAGGATGGGGTCTGGTTTCACAGTCCTCCTCAGGGAGCAAAAAGAAATCTCTGATTTTGTTTGGTTACAAGATAACTATTTGAATAACTGTAAAAGATTCTTAAAGGTATCAGCTCCAACTCTGCTGGAGGCAGCACCCCATTGGAAACCTTGCTCCTAACATAGTCATAGGATTGTAGATTGGACTGTCAATAAAACAAGCTCTCCCCTTTCCCTTGGGTCAGGTTATCCCTCGCTCTTGGCATTGGACAAAATCCTGATTGGAGCCATGACAGGACAAGAAAACAGGTCATCAGAACTTATGTAAGATTTCAACCAAGCTACTCCATGTATCTTGCACTTACAGAGAATGCAAGGCTCCCTTAGTGACAATGTGTGAGTGTTGGAACTGCTGTGATATTCACACTGTAATTCTACACATCTGTGCTTGACAAATGCCTCGACGTGCAGGGATCAGGAGGGCAATCTGTTAATATTTGAATTTCCTGAACAGAGGCAGTGGGGAGGAGAGAATTTCCAAAAAGGATGATAGATTAAGCTTCACAAATCAAAACAGCTGCATTATCCTCAAATTCTTTGCTTAACAAACCAAAAAACTGTTGCAGATTTAAATTTAACAAATCATTCAGTATCCACTGCTGTGTGTGGAAGAGATGTCTAATCCCCTCCCACTCTTTTTATGTGGAAGTGATTCCGAACATCTCTCCTGAACGCACTGGAATTTAATAGATTACCTACAGTGTGGAAACAGGCCCATTGGCACAACAAGTCCACACCGACCCTCCGAACAGTAACCTACCTAGACCTATTTCCCTCTGACTAATGCAACTAACACTACAGGCAATTTAGCGTGGCACATCTTTGGACAGTGGGAGAAAGCCCAGGCAGACACAGGGAGAATGTGCAGACTCCCAGGAATCAAACCTGGGACTTTGGGGTAGCAGGGCTAACCACTGAGCGACTGTGCCATCCCAGATTGTGCTCCCTCATAGAACATAGAACAATACAGCACAGAACAGGCCCTTCGGCCCACGATGTTGTGCCGAACATATGTCCTAGCTTAAGTACCTATCCATGTACCTATCCAATTGCCGCATAAAGGTCAGCAATGATTCTGACTCTGCCACTCCCACAGCCAGCGCATCCCATGCCCCCACCACTCTCTGGGTAAAGAACTTACCACGGGCATCCCTCCTATACATTCCATCCTTCACCTTAAATTTATGTCCCCTTGTAACACTCTGTTGTACCTGGGGGAAAAGTATCTGACTGTCTACTCGATCTATTCCCCTGATCATCTTATAAGCCTCTATCAAGTCACCCCTCATCCTTCGCTGTTCCAATGAGAAAAGGCCTAGCACTCTCAACCTATTCCCCATTCCAGGCAACATCCTGGTTAATCTCCTCTGCACCCTCTCCAAAGCTTCCACATCTTTCCTAAAATGAGGCGACCAGAACTGCACACAGTACTCCAAATGTGGCCTTACCAAGGTCCTATACAGCTGCAACATCACCTCACGACTCTTGAATTCAATCCCTCTGCTAATGAAAGCTAATACATCATAGGCCTTCTTACAAGCTATATCCACCTGAGTGGCAACTTTCAAAGATCTATGAACATAGACCCCAAGATCCCTCTGCTCGTCCACCTTACTAAAAACCCTACCGTCAATCCTGTATTCCGCATTCTTATTTGTCCTTCCAAAATGGACAACCTCACACTTGACAGGGTTGAACTCCATCTGCCACTCCTCAGCCCAGCTCTGCATCATATCTATGTCCCTTTGCAGCCGACAACAGCCCTCCTCACGATCCACAACTCCACCAATCTTCGTATCATCTGCAAACTTACTGACCCACCCTGATCCCTGTGGAACTCCACTTGTAACTGGGCTCCAGGCTGAATATTTACCATCTACCACCACTCTCTGACTTCGACCAGTTAGCCAGTTCTCTATCCAACTGGCCAACCTTCCCACTATCCCTTGCCTCCTGACTTTCCGCATGAGCCTACCATACCTTATCAAATGCCTTACTAAAATCCATGTACACTACATCCACTGCTCTACCCTCATCCACATGCTTGGTCAACTCCTCAAATAATTCATTAAGACTTGTAAGGCAAGACCTACCCCTCATAAATCCGTGCTGGCTGTTCATAATCAAGCAGTGTCTTTCCAGATACTCATAAATCCTAACCCTCAGTACCCTTTCCATTACTTTGCCTACGGCCGACGTAAGACCAACTGGCCTGTAATTCCCGGGGTTATTTCTATTCCCTTTTTTGAACAGGTGCACAACTTTTTGCCACTCTCCAGTCCCCTGGTACCACCCCCGTTGACAGTGAAGACGAAATGATCATTGCCAACGGTTCTGCAATTTCCTCTCTTGCTTCCCACATAATCTTAGGATATATCCTGTCAGGCCCGGGGGACTTGTCTATCCTCAAGTTTTTCAAAATGCCCAACACATCTTCCTTTCTCACAAGTATCTCCTCTAGCTAACCAGTCCGTTTCATACTCTCCTCTTCAACAATACGGTCCCTCTCGTTTGTAAATACTGAAGAAAAGTACTCATTCAAGACCTCTCCTACCTCTTCCGACTCAATACACAGTCTCCCACTACTGTCCTTGATCGGACCTACCCTCGTTCTCGTCATTCTCATGTTTCTCACATACGCATAAAAGGCCTTGGGGCTATCCTTGATCCTACCCGCCAAAGATTTTTCATGCCTTCTCTTAGCTCTCCTAATCCGTTTCTTCTGGTTCTTCCTGGCTATCCTGTATCCCTCCAATGCTCTGTCTGAACCTTGTTTCCTCAACCTTATGGAAGCCTCCTTCTTCCTCCTTCCAAGATATTCAACCTCCCTCGTCAACCAAGGTTCCCTCAAACGACCACCTCTTTCCTGCCTGACAGGTACATACACATCAAGGGCACGTTTTATCTGTTCCTTGAAAAAGTTCCCCATTTCAACGACATCCTTCCCTCACAGCCTGTGCTCCCAATTTATGCTCCTCAGATCCTGTCTTGCAGCATCGTTTTTACCCTGCCCGCAATTGTAAAACCTACCCTGTTGCACGCACCTCTCTCCGTAACCAAGGTGAAAGTCACAGAATTGTGTCACCATCACCAAAATGCTCACACACTAACAAGCCCATCACTTGTCCCGGTTCGTTACCAAGTACCAAATTCAATATGGCCTCCCCTCTTGTCAGACAGTCAGACATACTGAGTTAGAAAAGCTTCCTGGACACACTGCACAAACACCGCCCTGTCCAATCTACTTGATCTAAAGAGCTTCCAATCAGTATTTGGGAAGTTGAAATCGCCCATGACTACTACCCTGTGGCTTCTGCATCTTCCCAAAATCTGTTTCCAAATCTGTTTCTCCACATCTCTGCTGCTATTGGTGGTGGTGGTGGTGGTGGGGGGGGGGGGGGGGGGGGGGGGGGGGGGGCTATAGTAAACACCCAACAGGGTGACTGCTCCTTTCCTATTTCTGACTTCAGCCCATACTACCCCCAAAGGCAAATCCCCCTTGAACTGCCTTTCTGCAGCCGTTATACCATTTCTAATTTGCAACGCCAACCCCCCGTCCTTTTTTATCACCCTCCCTAATTTTACTAAAACATCTGTAACCAGGAACCTCCAACAACTATTCCTATCCCTCTTCTATCCACGTTTCCGTGATGGCCACAACATCGTAGTCAAAAGTACCGTTCCACGCCTTAAGTTCACTCACCTTATTTCTGATACTCCTTACGTTGAAGTATACACACTTGAGCCCATCTCTGTGGCAAGTATTCCCTGCCAGTGCTACCTTCTCCACAGCCTCTCTACATTCTTGGACATCCTGAAAAACAGCTAATCGACTTGCTGGACTACAAGTCCGGATCCCAACCCCCTGCCAAATGAGTTTAAACCCCCCCGAAGAGTGCTAGCAAACCTACCCCCCAGGATATTGGTGCCCTTCTGGTTCAGGTGCAACCCGTCCTGTTTGTACAGGTCCCACCTTCCCCAGAATGCAGTCCAATTGTCCAAATATCTGAAGCCCTCCCTCCTACACCATCCTTGCAGCCATGTATTCAACTGCACTCTCTCCCTATTCCTTGCCTCACTGTCACGTGGCACCGGCAACAACCCAGAGATGACGACTCTGTCCATCCTAGCTTTTAGCTTCCAGCCTAGCTCTCTGAGCTCCTGAATGACCTCCCCAACCCTCTTCCTACCTATGTCGTTGGTGCCAATGTGCACCACGACTTCTGGCTGCACACCCTCCCCCTTAGGGATTCTGAAGACACGGTCCGAGACATCTCGGACCCTGGCCACCCGGGAGGCAACAAACCATCCGAGAGTCTTGCCCATGTCCACAGAACCGCCTGTCTGTCTCTCTAACGATAGAGTCTCCTATAACTAGCGCTATTCACACTCCCCCTTTCCCTTCTGGGCCTCAGAGCCGGACGTCATGCTAGAGACCCGGTCACTGCAGCTTACCCCGGCTAGGCCGTTCCCCCAACAGTATCCAAAGCGGTATACTTATTGTTGAGAGGAACGACCACAGGGGATCCCTGCACTGCCTGCTTCCTCCTTTTCCCAACTCTAACTGTTACCCAGCTACCTCTGTTCTTTGGCGTACCTATGTCCCTGTAGCTTCGATCTATCACCCTCTCAGCCTCTTGAATAATCCTCAGTTCATCCAACTCCAGTTCCCTAATGCGGTCTGTGAGGAGCTGGAGCTGGCTGCACTTCCTGCAGGTGAAGTCGGCAGGAGCATCGGTGGTCACCCCTACCTCAAACATCATACAGGAGGAACATTCCACTGCCTGCGCTGCCATAACTCTACACTTAGTCTCCAAAACAAGAACACTAAGTAGCTTACCTGTTCACCGGATCTAGAATCATCAATCTAGAATCGCCAACCAATGTGAATAGTTTGTCTGTCCCTTTTAATGTCTTTGGGACTTTGCTCAGATCAGCCCCAAACTTTATAAATTTTAGCGAAAATAGGCCTCATGTATAAATCAAAAACAGAATTTTCTCAGCAGTACTGACAGAATATGTGGGAGAGAAAGCAGAATTAACATTTCAGGTCTACTCCTTCAGAACTAGCTTAAACGATCTCTCCCCCTACCTTCAAACTGTATAAAACCGGAACAGATGGCAGAACACAGAGATCAGAAAATGCTGCAGCTCCAGTGAAGTTGGGAGTCTCTGTCAGAGAGGCATTGTACTGAAATTTCAGCTCAGTGAATTATTATCACTGTTCCGTTTTTGGGGTAAGGCTTACCAGTCAGTGACCTGGAGATATTGTTCGAAAGGTAAATCCAGAGAACAGATCAGCAGCAGATTAAAACAAGTTCAATTGTCATAATGCCATACCAGGGATGCCAGTAAAAGCAAGGATGGTAAAGAACGCCTTTTGCACCTGATTATTTGGAAGATGCATTTTTCCCGGTGAGGTAATCTGTCCTTCAGTCAGCTGACAAGCTTTTTGTTTGAAACTGAGTTGATGCATTCCTGAGACCTTTCCTTATACTGTGTGGAAACTCCTTAGGAAGATCGAGATTACAGCATTGCTGAGCTTTGGGTTTGTTTTTTTAAGAGCAGTCCGCTTTAAACAAGAACATTGCACTTACTGATTGAAATGTAATTCTCCTCACACACCGATGTGTGTCCATTGTTGCCGAGGTCAACAATTATTCCCCATCCCCCATTTCCCAGGACCAAGTGAGCAGAATTATATTGCATTTCCTGAGGGAAGGGGGCTTAGTGAGCAAGATATGCTTTCACCTTTGGATACATCACTGACCCCCCTCTTATTGTCACTCTCTATCCTTCTCAAGGGGCAACTAAGGATGGGCAATAAATGCTGACGAGCTAATGATGCCCACATCCCGCAAATGAATAGGAATAAAGTGATAACCATGGGAGTTTGATCCAACTTTACCCCTTGTGTGTGTGTCCAGGCATTATTCATTGTGAGCATGAAGATCTACGACCTCTCAAGAGGGCCCTCTTGGTTCGAGATCGGTCTAAACAATCAACAAATGTGGTCTATTCAAAAAGCAAGCGTCACTAGTTTATTGAATTAAGGTACCTTGATGCAATTCTATCCAGCAACACAGAGATTGAAGCTTCTGTGTTCTGTAGTGAAGTTGCGCAATTACATTTGAAATTACACATTATTTATATTTTTTAGTAATAGTACAAGAAATACCAATTACATATAATAAGGGGAATGAAGGGCAGCCAATGATGTTTCCTAATCATGATTTAAGCAAAGAAGAAGCAGTCGCAGGTAGATAGGATAGTGAAAAAGGCGTTTGGTATGCTTTCCATTATTGGTCAGAGTATTGAGCACAGGAATTGGGAGGTCATGTTGCGGCTGTACAGGACATTGGTTAGGCCACTGTTGGAATGTTGTGTGCAATTCTGGTCTCCTTCCTATCGGAAGGATGTTGTGAAACTTGAAAGGGTTCAGAAAAAAATTACAAGGATGTTGCCAGGGTTGAAGGATTTGAGCTACAGGGAGAGGCTGAACAGGCTGGGGCTGTTTTCGCTGGAGCGTCGAAGGCTGAGGGGTGACCTTATAGAAGTTTACAAAATTATGAGGGGCATGGATAGGGTAAATAGGCAAAGTCTTTTCCCTGGGATCCGGGAGTCCAGAACTAGAAGGCATAGTTTTAGGGTGCGAGGGAAAAGATATAAAAGAGACCTAAGGGGCAACTTTTTCATGCAGAGGGTGGTATGGGTATCGAATGAGCTGCCAGAGGAAGTGGTGGAGGCTGGTACAATTGCAACATTTAAGAGGCATTTGAATAAGTATACGAATAGGAAGGGTTTGGAGGGATATGGGCCGGGTGCTGGCAGGTGGGACTATATTAGGTTGGGATATCTGGTCTGCATGGACGGGTTGGACTGAAGGGTCTGTTTCCATGTTGTACATCTCTATGACTGTAAGTTAATATTTATCAATAATACGCTTAAGTATCACAATACCAACAGAAAGACCAATTAAAACAATAGCACCATACAAAGACATATTAATTAATCAGTTTTACCATGAGCCAAAACCCCAATCTTCGCATCCCGCACCTTCATTCATTTGGTTGACAAAAGTGTGAATATTATCAATATGTCTAGTAACGTTTTCAAATATGTCCAGTGACCCTCATAATGCATTTTCCTTTAACTATAGTGCAAAATCCACATGCCTTCCCAAGTATGTAATCGGTTTTGTTGGGCAAATTGGCGGAATTCTGAAAGCATGTCCCTAGTTTCTATTAAGGCAGCAGTTGTCTCATTTCTCAAAATTGTGAGTCCACAAATGAGATAATTATGGTTTTGATGACTAATAATAGTTAAGGACTTTCATAATGAAACAACACTAAGAGCTGCATATGTCAATGAGTGTGGTTTACTTCTTGATATGGTCTTTGGATTCTTCCATTCAGCACAGAAGTCAGGAGAAACTGTATGTTTAAAAGGGGAATTATGATTTCATTGCCAGGTAATTGGACAGGGAACAGGAGTTGGAAATAGTGTTCCTACAGCTCCGGCATGTGGACTATTTGCTCTATTCAGGACAAGGTCAGGGAGTCTCTTACTGAAGTAAGGGTGTAACAAATTACTTCATCCTCTCCAAAAATCTTATTATGAGTTTCTAGAAACACTCCCCTTTGTCTCTTTTACTACGTGATTTATCTGAAAGGGGATTAGGCTCATTAGGGATGCTCATAGCACAAATGTAATCTGCCTTATTATAACTGAACAAAAAATCCGGTTTAGCATAGGCAATATAGGGACCTTCCCAGTAAGACGCAGGCCTATCTTTGTGACTTCCTGGGGTATGTGGATAATCCATGATTACATAATTTGGCCTTGGGTGCGGAGTTTGAAAATCATCCAGTACTAATGAGGTGAGTTTCTAGATAAGAAACATGGTCAACATTCCAAAATGGTTCTTCCCCTCCAATAACTGGGAAAATATTAGTGCTGTTAGGGGCATCGTCATGAAGGTGGGTATTGTTACCCTCTCCACATAGAGTTTGAATTCCAGTGATAATAGGGATACATTTTTCTTTAAGGCATACACATGAGATGCATAGTTCTTCAGAAAAGCATTGGCGACTAATACGTTTACTCATAGAAAAAAAAAGTGGGCACTCTTACATAAGCGCACCCCCATTCCTTACCTTTGTAGTAACTTGGATAGGATATTGCGGATTTATTGGAGGAAGTCCATAAAGAAGTAGCAGGTGGAGATAGATAATAACTAAAATGATATTATGTCTTGTAAATACTTAGTACTATTCCATACCCCCATGTTAGAATTTGGAAGGATAAAAAGGGGTCAGGGAGTCTCTTATTGAAGTAAGGGTGGAACAAATTACTTCATCCTCTCCAAAAATCTTATTATGAGTTTCTAGAAACACTCCCCTTTGTCTCTTTTACTACGTGATCGATCTGAAAGGGGATTAGGCTCATCAGGGATGCTCATAGCACAAATGTAATCAAACTGGCACACAATGCCTTTACATGGTAAAGGCCATTTAGACTTGTTCTGTAAATGAACTGTTAATTTTTTATGCAGCTGACCACAGCAAAAGTCATTCTTGGCAACATTCAGTCTTTTGGCACCCAAGGACATCTTTCTGGTGTAGTTGGTACACAGTCTCTGTTTGCTCAAGATCGCACAGGTAAACTGTCCCTTCTTGTGCACCAATGCTGGCAATGCAAGTCCACACATCAGGTCAAGTTCAACCTTTATCATCTCCCCCCTTGCAAGGTTGGGACCGCAAAGTGTCCATCGTAATAAAGTATAAACCATTTCCTCTTTGTATATAAGTATATACAGTATACATATATTCAATTAAAATAGGCAGCAGCAAAGAAGTAGCACAAACTAATCTGATGGCGGTCACCCATATTCTGGTCTGAGTATTGCGGGAGTACCTTATTTGAGGCCATAATGTTTGCTCTTCAGCAGTCTAGAAGCCTTAAGAGCAATTTTGAAATAAATAATTCTCAAATTAATCAAACTCAAATAGCCCACTGGAGTAAATATATTGCCCATATTGGCAAAAAGCTCGTTTATTTTAAATTATGCACTAGAGATTCCCTTCCTACCCATTATTTTCTTATTTTATATGGAAAAGCCATATGGGTGAATTAAGCAAATCTATTTTTTATAAATCCAGCTTTGCTGAGATATAATACTGTTGAAGTTTTGCTACTAAAAATAATCTATTATCTAAAATTTAGATTAGTTCTGCAATATATTGTATTCTCGTTTTTGAAAAAAAACATGAACATTATGCCTAATTAAAAGCCCAATCTATAGCTTTGGTTAACAGTAATTAGAATTAAATGTAGAAATCTGATGATGATTTTGAGCAGAAGAGTTGGTAATAAATATTGGCTGGAGGGCAAAGCTGTCCCCAAATTATGATAACATAACACAAAGTTTTCAAACCACACTGAATCTTTTTCTAATATTGAGCTCACCCTAGAATTTAGGCATTGGTACAATCTTAAAATTCTAAACCATCACTGTTCAGTATTAATATCTACATGAAGATAATAGCTCAGCCAGGCACTCCTTCTTAGATCTAACAGCCTAATCCAAAAATAAATCATATCAACTAGTGTGTATTCTTACAAGCTCCATACAAAAAGCAATGATATTTAGGCTTAGCGTCTATATATGAAATCAAATCACTTGATAATTCAGTCAAGAGTATATTTTAGTATAAAGTGCCTGTAATTATTTCAGAAATGGTAATTTACAAATTACTTCCAAATTTCAAAACAATATTGAAAACAATCCAAACACTAAACCCGGATGACTACAGTCAATAAGCAATAGAGACATCAACCTCTACCTTGTGAATTGGCACTGAACAGACAGTATCATTCCTCCATTATTTTTGCACCTTACCCAGGTCTGACATACCCGTCCTTATACTGTGTCCAAATGGGTTTTGCTGGCGATCCAATGTGATCAGAAGGTTGGGGGCGTATGGCTGCCTGCTTGGCAGCTGCATATACTGCGCATACTTTTAATAGGATGAACGTCTGTTGATTCCCAACGTCCGTTCCGAGGTAGCTTTAAAGACACATTACTCCACTTTGGCCACATTTCAACAGTTAAAGCAAGGGCCAGGCATTTGCCCCTTTTTTATGTTTTGTTGCCAGTCTCAACGGTGAATTGCTGGGGTCTGCCTGTGCCCATTTTCAGGATCCCCTCGGGAAAAGGTTATCCAGCAGTAGTCATCGCGTAGGTACATGGGGTAGGTTTCACCCCTAGTGGGTATCCTGGTTCCAATCAACCCTATCAGTGATGGTATCCAGCATTTGGGATCGCGAGGAAGCTGAATATAATTTATTTTACTTGTAGCTTGCATCATGGTTCAGTCCGGTTCTAGCCATCCCAACAGAAAACCACCGCTCATCTCATTTGTGACTGGAAATTCCTGGACTGGTTTGTACTGATGGTCTTGAACATGTCAGTGACTCCAGCCAGAAAACATTGCAAAAGCATAAGGTTAAATAAAGGTAATTGAGCTTCTTGTTTATTGTTAAATTGTTTGTCACTTCCAACAGACAGATAGGTGCATCTTTCAGTCTTGTAACACAAGCCATTCGTATTAAGGCTACTCCTAGAATTTTACTGCATTTGCATCCGTATCATACTTGGACATACTGAGAAAATTTGGCTCTTTGGTATTGCAGTTAGAGCCATGCTTCATTAACATCACTCTAGTCCCTGGGATGGGACCTGGTTTAGGCTGGCGCAAGTCGCTCATACCCATGACATCGACTATGAAGACTGAATGCTTCATTTTCAAAAGAAGGAAACGTTTCAACAAGTGGATGCTTTAAATTAAGGCTGGAGACAATCAGAAGATTATTGAATTCCCTACAGTGTGGAAACAGGCCCAACAAATCCACACCGATCCTACGAAGAATAAACCACCTATGCCCATTTCGCTCTGACTAATGCACCGAACACAATGGGCAATTTAGCATGGCCATTCACCTGACATGCACATCTTTGGACTGTGGGAAGAAACCAGAGCACCCGGAGGAAACCCTCACAGACACAGGGAGAATGTGCAAATTCCACACTGACAGCCATCCAAGGCTGGCATTAAACCCGGGACCCTGGCACCACGCGACAGCAATGCCAACCACATAGCCACAGGGCTCAGCATGTATACAGTAACAAAATCCCAATCCTCCAAAAGGATCGGTATGCCAGACATAGGCTCGGGTTTACGAGTAGAATTTAAGTTCTTTAATTTACTGTATTGTTGCCTTAAACTTTTTATATATTCCTCAGCCATAGTGGCCTTACATTGCTTTCTCATGTCATTTCTAATTTTTTTTATACATATACACAGCCATTCACAGTCAGCTCCCCAGCTTTTGGGAGGTTCATCTGCCATATATATACCTATCCCTATCCCCCAATCATATGCAAAATTTCTTTAACTGGCCAGTAATGTAACTTTCCATTCTTTAATTAACAATGAATTAATGCTGTCATGTGTTAAATTAGCCATGAATCAATATGACAGGTCACCGAGAATGTGTGAAGGAATCCTGCCTATTAATATTGATTCATTCTAATACAATAGATTTATTATAAATATTAATAATATAAATAACAATAATATATATAATTAATAATAAATATTATTATTTAGACTTAATCCATTTCAGAATGCATTATTTAGACCAGATAGCCTGACATCAGGGGTGGGAAAGATGCTGGAGTCAATTATAAAAGATGAAATTATGACTCATTTTGGATAGCAGTAATCCCCAGGAGAGGTCAGAGTAATCGTGGATTTACCAAGGGGAAATCATGCTTGACTAATCTTCTGGAATATTTTGAGGATGTAACAATGAAGATGGACAAGGGAGATCCAGTGGATGTCGTGTACCTGGGCTTTCAGAAACCTTTGATAAAGTCCCACATAGGAGATTAGTGAGCAAAATTAGGCTACACGGTATTGGGGGCAAAATACTGACTTGGACTGAAAATTGATTGGCTGACAGGAAGTAAAGAGTAGTGATAAACGGGTCCCTTTTGGAATAGCAGGCGGTGACCAGTGGGGTACCACACGGTAAAGTGCTGGGACCGCAGCTGTTTACAATATAAATTAATGATATAGATGAGGGTATTAAACGTAATATTAGCAAATTTGTTTGGCAGATTCACTTTAATGTGGATAAATGCGTGGTCATCCACTTTGGTGGCAAGAACAGGAAGACAGATTATCTAAATGGAGTCAAGTTCAGTAAAGGGGATGTACAGCGAGATCTAGGTGTACTTGTACATCGGTCAATGAAAGCAAGCATGCAAGTACAGCAGGCATTGAAGAAAGCTAATGGCATGCTGGCCTTCATAACAAGAGGGATTAAGTATAGGAGCAAAGAGATCTTGCAGCTATACACGGCCTGGTGAGACAGCACCTGGAGGATTGTGTTCAGTTTTGGTCTCCAAGTTTGAAGAAGGACATTCTAGCTATTGAGGGAGTGCAGTGTAGGTTCACGAGGTCAATTCTTGGAATGGCGGAACTAACATATGTTGAAAGACTGGAGCAACTGAGCTTGTATACACTTGAGCTTAGAAGGATGAGAGGGGATCTGATTGAGAAGTATAAGATTATTAAAGGGTTGGACACTCTGGAGGCAGGAAGCAAGTTTCTGCTGATGGTGTGTCCAGAACTAGAGGGCACAATTTTAAAATAAGGGGTAGGCCATTTAGAACAGAGTTCAGGAGAAACTTCTTCACCCAGAGAGTGGTGGATATATGGAATGTTCTGCCCCAGAAGGCAGTGGAAGCCATGTCTCCAGATACTTTCAAGAAAGAGATGGATAGAGCTCTTAAAGACAGTGGAATCAAGGGTTATGGGGATAAGACAGGAACAGGATACTGACTGTGGATGATCAGCCATGATCATAATGAATGGTGGTGCTGGCTCGAAGAGTCGAATGGCCTACTCCTGCACCTATTGTCTACTGTCTACTGTCTATTGTCTTTTGTAAGTGCGGCTTCCAATTGTTCTCCATTTCAATAAACCACAGTGCTCCGTGTAATCATTACCCCCACCCAACACTACCCCACACCTTCAAGTCATGGCATTTGCTGGGTTATTTTATGGGACAAAAGCTCACCTCAGGGTAATCCCCTTTATCAATGACACATGTTACTTCCTCAAAGAAATTCAATGGACACACACAACAAGGTCGACTCTGACAGATTATCTTCAACTGATCAATGTGACCTGCTGTATCTGATTGAATAATACCTTCCAACAGTTCCCCTCTGACATGTTAAGCTAACCAGCCTGTGCTTCCTGCTTTCTGTCTCCTTTTTTAATGCAGGGCTTCCACCCGCTACCTTCCAATACACTGAGGCTGAACCATGAATCACCAGGAACAGCAACAGTTTCAAGAATGGGATAGTAAAGCTCTTTCTCTTGCTGGTTCGCCCCATTCTCCATCAGAGTGGATGATTTCCTTAGGAGCTGACCGATTCTGACTGGGGTATGGCCAAGGTAATTACAGTGAATCTATCTTGTTGCAGATGGTGGTGGAGAATGGTCACTCTGTGCACTTTTCACTGTCCTCATGTGTTCCTATACGTGAACACACGTGACAATAGAATTTAATTCTAGTTGTAAACTCAAACCCCAGGGAATCAATTCAGTTAACTAAATAGTTAGAACATCGAACAATACAGTGCAGAACAGGCCCTTCGGCCCTCGATGTTGCGCCGACCTGTGAACTATTCTCAGCTCGTCCCCCTACACTATCCCATCATCATCCATGTGCTTATCCAAGGATTGTTTAAATCTCCCTAATATGGCTGAGTTAACTACATTGGCAGGCAGGACATTCCACACCATTACCACCCTCTGAGTAAAGAACCTGCATCTGACACCTGTCTTAAATCTATCACCCCTCAATTTGTAGTTATGCCCCCTCATACAAGCTGATGTCACCATCCTAGGAAAAGACATTCACTGACTACCCTATCTAATCCTCTCATCATCTTGTATGTCTCTTTCAAATCCCCTCTTAGCCTTCTTCTTTCCAATGAGAATTGACTCAAGTCTCTCTGCGTTTCCTCATAAGACCATCCCTCCAGACCAAGCAACATCCTGGTAAATCTCCTCTGCATATTTTCCAATGCTTCCACATCCTTTCTGAAATATGGCGACCAGAACTCTATGCAATACACACACATAGATAATAATCTGTCTGAAATTTCTGGCAGCCAAAAGCTTGTCTGTCAAAATGTTTTGTTCAGATGTGTTTCAGAATTAATCAAGGGGACTTTGACTCCGATGGCTGGGTCAGGATTTACTGTGGTAGCTGCGGTAGATTATGGCGGTAGCTGCTTTCTTGTGCCACTACAGTCCTGATGATGTGGGAACAATTGGTCAGTGGTGTGAAGGGAATGGGGGGAGAGGGATGTTCCAGGATTGTGACAGAGGGACACCGAAGGAATTACCCTATTCAAATGGTTATTCTGTCTTGGAGAGAGGTAGAGAGACAACTGATGGAGGGTTTAACCAAAGTACCACTTCGCCTCTCTACATCTCACACCAGCTGTCCAGCCAACTGTGCTAACTTACACCCTGCAACGGTGGGGACTGGACGGCTGGTTTGTGATGGAGAGTGGCACTAACATCTTGTTTTGAATTTGGTGATTGGCAACGAACCAGGTCAGGTGTCAGATCTCTCGGTGGGAGACCATTGAGGTGATAGTGATCATAACTCCCCCAGTTTGACAATACTCATGGAGAGGGATGGGAGCAGATGGTATAAGAGAGCATTTAATTGTGTGTGTGTGTGGGTGGTGGGGGGGGGGGTGGGGGAATTACAATGCTATTAGACATGAACTGGGGCATCTAAATTGGGAACAGATTTTCTCAGGGAAATGCACGACAGAAATGTGGAGATGTTTTGGGGAGCACTTCTGATAGTGCTGGATAGGTTTGTCCCACTGAGGCAAAGAATGGATGGTAGGTTGAAAGACCCTTGGGTGCCAAGGGTTGTGGAACATTTGGTCAAGATGAAGAAGGAAGCTTACTTAAGGTTGAGGATGGCAAGGATCAGACAGGGCTCGAGAGGGTTACAAGGTAGCCTGGAAGGAACTGAAGAATGTTCTTAGGAGGGTGCATGAAATATCTTTAGCAGGTAGGATTAAGGAAAACCCTAAGGTGTTCTACACTTATGTGAGGAACAGGAGGATGGCCAGAGTGAGAGTAGGGCTAATTAAGGACAGCAGAGGGGACTTGTGCCTGGAGTCGGAGGAGGTAGGGGAAGTCCTTTATCAATCATTATTCACGAGGGTGAGGGACCTTGGCATTTGTGAGGGTAGCGTGAAATAGGCCGATCTACTCAAACAGGCTGATCTACTCAAACAGGCTGATGATAAGAAGGAGGATGTGCTGACAATTTTGAAAAACATAAGGATAGATAAAACCCCAGGGTCAGATGGAATATACAGTGGGATACATTGGAAGTGAGGAAAGAGGTTGCTGCACCCTTGATGATGATCGTTGTGTCCTCACTGTTCACTGGAGTAGTGCCAAATGATTAAAGCAGGCCAAATGTTATTCCCTTGTTCAAAAAAGGGAATAGGGATAATCCTGGGAATTACAAACCAATCAGTCTTGAGTTTGTGGTGAGAAAGTCAATGGAGAGGATTCTGAGAGACAGGATTTTTGATTACTTGGAAAACTGAAGCTTGATTAGAGATAGTCAGCATGGCTTTGTGAGGGGCAGGTCATGCCTCACAAACTTTATTGAATTCTTTGAGGATGTGACAAAACACATTGCTGAAGTAAGAGCAGTGGATGTGGTGTAATTAAATTTTTGCAAGGCATTTGATAAGGTACCCCATAGTAGGCTCATTCAGAAAGTAAGCAGGTATGGGATACAGGGAAACATGGCTGACTGGATACAGAATTGACTGACCCATAGAAGACAGAGGGTGGTAGTAGATGTAAAGTATTCAGCTCAGTGACCAGTGGTGTTCCTCGGGGATCGGTTCTGGGACCTCTGCTCTTTGTGATTTGTATAAATGACCTGGTTGAGGATTGGGAAGGGTGGGATACTAAGTTTGCCGATTGCATGAATGTTGGTAGAGTGGTGAATAGTGTGGAGGACTGCAGTAGGTTGCAATAGGACATTGACAGGATGCAGAACTGGGCTAATAAGTGTCAGATGTAATTCAACCTGGAAAAGTGTGAAATGATTAATTTTGGATACTTGAATTTAAATGCAGAATACGGGGTTAAAGGCAAGATTCTTGGCAGTGTGGAGGAACAGAGGGATCTTGGGGTTCCATAGATCCCTCAAAGTTGTCACCCAAGTTGATAGGACTGTTAAGAAGGTTAGGGTGTGTTGGCTTTCATGAGCAGGGCAGTTGAGTTTCAGAGCCATGAGGTTATGCAGCAGCTCTAAAGAGTCCTAGTTCGACCACGGTTGATATTTTGTGTTCAGTTCTGGTCGCCTCATTATAGGAAGGATGTGGAAACTTCAGATCTGGGGAAGAGGAGCTTTACCCAGATGCTGCCTGGACTGGAGCACATGTCTTATGAAGATAGGTTGAGGAAACTCAGGGTTTTCTCATTTGAGTGAAGATAGATGCGAGGTGACTTGATAGACGTATCCATGATGACGAGGTACAGAGAGTGTGGATACCCAGAGACCTTTTTCCTCAGCTGGAAATGGCTATCACGCGAGGGCATATATTTTAAGGTGATGGGAGGAAGATTTGAGGGGATGTCAGAGGTTGGTTCTTTACACAGCCAGTGGTGGGTGTGTGGAATGCAATGCCAGCAATGGGAGTAGAGTCAAATACATGAGGGATATTAAAGTGACTCTGGGATAGACACATGGAAGGTGGAACAATGAAGGGCATGTAGATTCCTTTGATCTTGGAGGAGGATAAAAGGTCAGCAGAACATCGAGGGCCGAAGGGCCTATACTGTGCTTTCCTGTTCAATGTCCTATGTTAACAGCACAGGTTCAATTCCCACATTGGTTAAAGTAAAAAATCACACAACATCAAGTTCTAGTCTAACAGGTTTATTTGGAAGCACTATCTTTGGAAGTGATGCTCCTTCATCAGTGCTTTGAAACCTAGTGCTTCCTTATAAACCTGTTGGACTATAACCGATGGTTGTGTGATTTTTAATTTGGTCCACCTCAGACCAACACCAGCTCCTCCAAATCATGCTGGTTGAGATCACCATGAAAATCCCACCTTCTCAAACCCCCGCTCCCCTGAGGCATGGTGACACTCAGGTTAAACACACGACCAGTCATTTCTCTGAGAGATCAGCCCTAAGGTCCAATGGGACTATAGCGACTTTACTGAAGGAACATAGATCAAAATCAGGATGGTGAGTGGCTTGAAGGGAACATGCAGGTTGTGGTGTTCTCATGCGTCTATTACCTGTTTCTTTAGGAAGGGAGTGGTCATAGATGTTGAAGATGCTGTCGACAGAGCACTGGTGGTGGATGGAATGAATGTTTGTAGATGTGGTGCCAAACAAACTGGTAACTTCATTGTAAAAGAGAAAATGTTAGAGAAACTCAGCAGGGTTGGTGGAACTGTAAAAAGAGAAAGGCAATTAATGTTTCTAGTCCGACATGACTCCTGATCAGCCTGTTCGGAAGAATTCTTATATTGGACTCAAAAGGTTCACTTCATGTATCTCTCCAAAGGTGTTGCCAGGTTTGCTGAATTTCTCCAGCACTTTCTGATTTCATTTCGGATTTTGAGTGTCTGCAACATTGTGCTTTTATATGGCTGCTTGGTCATGCTGGGATCCCATTTCTTGAGGGATCTTGGAGATATTTCCGTCCAGGCAAGTGGGGAGTATTCCATCACACTCCTGACGTGTGCCTTAGAGATGGTGGAGAGGCTTTTGGAGCCATGAGGTCCATCCCTCACTGCAGTGTTCCTGCCCCCTGAGCTGCTCTTATAGCCACAGTACTTACATTGTAAACCCATTTCATTTTCAGCTTAATGGGAACTCCTAGCTTGTTGATTGTGGGGAATTCAGCAACAGCAAAGCCTTGAATTTCACACGGCGTTATCGATGTGATCTCTTCTTGGAGGTGATAATTGTTGCACATTTGTGTGGCACGGATGTTAATTGCCATTTGTCAGCCTAGGCCTGGAACATAGAACATAGAACATTTCAGCGCAGTACAGGCCCTTCGGCCCTCGATGTTGTGCCGAGCTGTGAATCCAATCTCAAGCCCATTGAACCTGCAGTATTCCATTATCATCCATATGTTTATCCAATGACCTTAACGTTGGCAAGTCTACTACTGTTGCAGGCAGGGCGTTCCATGTCCTTACTATTCTCTGAGTAAGGAAACTACCTCTGACATCGTCCTTTATCTATCACCCCTCAATTTAAAGCTCTGTCCCCTCGTGCTAGCCATCTCCATCCAGGGAAAAAGGCTCTCACTGTCCTCCCGATTTAATCTTTTGATCATCTTGTGTGTCTCTTTTAAGTCACCTCTTAACCCTCTCTCCAACAAAAACAGCCTCAAGTCCCTGAACCTTTCCTCATAAGACCAGCTCCATACCAGGCAACATCCTGGGAAATCTCGTCTGCATTTTTCCAATGCTTCCATATCCTTCCCATAATACGGTGACTGGAACTGTATGCAACACTTCAAGTGCGGCCTCACCAGAGTTTTATACAGCTGCAACATGGCTGCATGGCTCCGAATCTCAATTCCTCTCCCAATAAAGGCTAAGACACTGTCCACCTTCTTAACAACCCTGTTAGTCTAGGTGGCAACTTTCAGGGATCGAGGCACATGGGCACTGAGATCTCTCTGCTCATCCACACTACCAAGAATCTTCCCATTAATCCAGTACTCTGTGTTCCTGTTGTTCCTTCCAAAGTGAATCACCTCACACTTTTCCGTATTAAACTCCATTTGCCACCTCTCAGCGAACACTTTACTGACAATCAAACTAAGGCTCACTGGTCTATAATTACCAGGGTTGTCTCTACTCCCCTTCTTGAACAAGGGGACATTTACTATCCTCCAGCCTCTGGCACTATTCCTATAGACAATGACAAAATAAAGATCAAAGCCAAAGGCACTGCAATCTCCTCCCTGGCTTTCCAGAGAGTCCTAGGATAAATCCCATCTGGCCCAGGGGACATATCTAATTTCACACTTTCCAGAATTGCTAATAGTTTCTCCTTATGAACCTCAATCACTTCTCGTCTAATTGTTTGTACCTCAGTATTCTCCTTAACAACATTGTCTTTTTCCTGTGTGAATACTAATGAATAATATTAATTTACTGCCTCTCCCACCTCCTCGGACTCCATGCACAACTTCCTATTACTGTCCTTGACTGGTCCTAATCTTACTCCAGTATTTTTTTGTTCCTGACATCCCTCTGGAAAGCTTTCCGGTTGCCTCGTTCCCACCTGCCAAAGCCTTCTTGTGCCCCATCCTGGCTCTTCTTAGCTTTCTCTTTAGATCTTTCTTGGCTAATTTGTAAATCTCAAGCACCCCAACTGAGCCTTCACATCTCATCTTAAGCGTTCTTCTTGTTCTGGACAAGAGACACAACTTCTTTAGTAAATCACGGTTCCCTACCCTCCCTGCCTGACAGGTACACACTTATCAAGGACATACAGTAGCTGTTCCTTGAACAAGCTCTTGCCCTGCAGGATATACTTTTCCATTTCCATCACTGAAGTGAATGTAACCGAATTGTGGTCACGATCACCAAAGTGCTCACCTACCTCTAAATCTAACAACTTACCCAGTTCATTAGCCAGTACCAAATCCAATTGTCCTTGCCTCTTGTTGACCTATTTGCATAATGTGTGAGGAAACTCTCCTGCAGACATTGGACAAAAACTGACCCATCTAAAGTACACAAACTATAGCGTTTCCAGTCAATATTTGGAAAGTGGAAGACCTCATAACAATTACCCTTTACTTCCTCTCCTATCTAGAATTATTCTTACAATCCTTTACTCTACATCTCTGGAACTTTTTGGAAGCCAAGACAAAACTCCCAACAGGGTAACCTCTCCTTTCCTGTTTCTAAACTTTGCCTGTTCTACCTCAGGAGATGGGTCCTCATCAAACATCCTTTCTGCCACCTGTAATACTGTCCTTGACTAACAATGCCACACTTCCCCCTCTTTTACTCCCTTCTCTGTTCATACTGAAACATCTAAACCCCGGAACCTGCAACATCATTCCTGACCCTGCTCGCTGCATGTCTCTGAAATGGCCAGAACATCGAAGTCTTAGGTACCAACCCATGCTGCAAGTTCACCCACCTTATTCCGGGTGCTCCTGGCATTGAAGTAGACACACTTCAAACCACCTTCTTGCCTGCCACTGCACTCCTGTGACCTTGAAACCTTATTTTTGACCTCACTACTCTCAACCTTCTGTACACTGGAGCTTTAATTCAGGTTCCCACCTTTTGCTGAATTCGCTTCACCATTCCCGAAGAGCATAAACATATTGCCCCCCAAGGATATTGGTACCTCTCTGGTTCAGGTGTCGACCATCCTGTTTATAGAGGACCCATCTACCCCAGAATGAGCCCCAATTATCCAGGTATCTGAAACTGTCCCTCCTGCACCATTCCTGTAGCCATGTGCTCAACTGCTCTCTCTCCCTATTCCTCATCTCGCTAGCAAGTGACATGGGTAACAATCCTAAATTTCTGCCTTAAATTCCCAGCCCTTTTCCTTCCTATGTAGTTGGTGCCTCTGTGGAACATGACTTGGGGCTACACCCCTCCCCCTTAAGGATACCGAAAACACAATCAGAAACGTCATGAACCCTGGCAGCTGGGAGGCAATACATCAACCGTGAGTCTCTCTCGTAACCACAGAACCTTCTATCTGTCCCCCTAACTATGGAGTCCCCAATGACTAATGCTCTGCTCCTCTTCCCCTTCTCGTCTGAGCACCAGGGACATACTCGGTGCCAGAGATCTGTACCCCATGGCTTACCCCTGGTAAGTCGCTCCCCCGCAACAGTATCCAAAACAGTATGCTTGTTATTGAGGGGAACGGCCGTAGGGGGTCCCTGCACTGTCTGCCGGTTCCCTTTCCATCTCCCGACTGTAACCCTTTCCCCTGTACCTGAGATGTGACTACCTCCCTGTAACTCCTCTCAATGAATCCGAAGTTCATCCAGCTCCGGCTCCACTTCCCTAACGCCATTTCTAAGGAGCTGAAGTTGCCAGGATCTTGCTGCAGAGCCACATGGAGTGCTTTAGTATCTGAGGAGGGAAGAATGCTGCGGAACATTGTGTGGGTATTAGCGAACGCTCTGACCCATGACATTCTGCCTGAGGGAAGGTCAGTTATACAGACACTAAAGATAGTTAGGGCTAGGACACAATCTTGAGGACCTCCTGCTGTGAGACCCTGGAGCTTAGATGGCTGACCTCTACCAACCGCATCAATTGCTGTGGGTCTGGAGTCACACGTAGCCCAGACAAGACAAGGACAGCCCTAATCCCTAAAGGGCATTAGAGAACCAGATGGGTTTTAACAACAATTGACAAGGGTTTCATGGCCAGCATTAGAGTCGTAATTCCACCGTCGTAATTCAGAAAAGTCATGAACCCTGGCACCTGGGAGGCAACACATCAATCGTTCCACATCATAATTCTGCCATCTGTCATTGCTAGGATTTGATGCGAGTCCAGGATAATAGTTGAGAAATATCTGAATATGAGTCAAATCAATGGCTGGCCTCCTGGCAGATTTAGAATCAAACTTATTATTTCTGTCCCAATTACAAAAAAAAGTTTAAGTTTTATTATGTCTCATTGAGTGTAATATTATTTTGTCTCTATTTGGTCCCTTGAAAATCAGAATTCAGACAGACCGAGTGTGGGCTGTCAACAACATGAACTTGAATCCTATCTGACATCAGCCAAGTTGAGATTGAATAATGAATTTGCTCAGTACAAAGTTTAAATGAACAATAGATGAGCAGAGCAAGTTGGTTTTCCATGGAAAGGAAGGTCTTACCTGATTGTGTGTGGTGTATATCGGGTGTGTGTGTGCATGAGAGAGAGAGAGAGAGAGAGAGAGAGAGAGAGAGAGAGAGAGAGAGAGAATCATAGAGATGTACAAAACAGGATCAGATCCTTTGGTCCATTTCAGCCAGATATCCTAAATTAATCTCATCCCATTTGCCAGCACTTGGCCAATATCCCTCTAAACCCTCATTGTTCACATACCCATCCAGATGTCTTTCAAATGCAATTGTACCAGCCTCCAGCACTTCCTCTGTTTATTCCACACACGCACCACCCTCTGCATTGCCCTCTAGGTCCCTTTTAAATTTCTCCCCCACCCAGAGAAAAGTACTTGTCTATTTATCCTATCCATGCCCCTCCATATAAACCTCTATAAAGTCACCCCTCAGCCTCCAACACTCCAGGAAAAACAACCTCAGCCTTTTCAGCCTCTCCCTACAGCTCAAATCCTCCAACACTTGTAAATATTTTCGGAACCCTTTCAAGTTTCACAACATCCTTCCGATAGGAGGGAGACCAGATTTGCACACGGTATTCCAAAAGTGGCCCCTAAACAATGTCCTGTAACAGGACCTCCCAACTACTTTACTCAATTCACTGACCAATGAAGGAAAGTATACCAACTGCCTTCTTCACTATCCTCTCGACCTGCGACTCGACTTTCAAGGAACTATGAACCTGCACTCCAAGGTCTCTTTGTTCAGCAACACTCCCCAAGATTTACCATTAGTGTATAAGTCCTGCTCTGATTTGATTTCCAAAATGCAGCATCTCACATTTATTTAAATTACACTCCATCTGCCACTCCTTGGCCCATTGGCCCATCTGAACATGATCCTGTGTATTTTCCTCATTCCTGAAGAAGGGCTCATGCCCGAAACGTCGATTCTCCTGTTCATTGGATGCTGCCTGACCTGCTGTGCTTTTCCAGCAACACATTTTCAGTTCTATTCTGAGGTAACCTCCATTTTGATGTCATCTGAAAACCTCCAAACTATACCTCAGATGTTCACATCTAAAATATTTGTATAAATGATGAAAAGAAATGGACCCAGCACCAATTCTTGTGGCACACCACTGATCAAAGACCTCCAATCTGAAAAGCAACTCTCCACCACTACCCTCTGTCTTCTACCTGTTGAGCCAATACTGTATCCAAGTGGCTGGTTTTCCCTGAATTCCATGAGATCTAACCTTGCTAACCAGCCAACCATGAGGAACCTTGTTGAACGCCTTACTGAAGTTCATGTAGATCACACCCACTACTCTGCCCTCATCAATCTTCTTCATAAGCACAAAGTCATGCTGACTATCCCTAAACAGTCCATGTCTTTCCAAATATATTCCCTCCAACAACCTGCCCGCCATCGATGTCAGCCGCACCAGTCTATAGTTCCCTGGCTTTTCCTTACCATCTTTCTTAAACAGTGCCACGACATTAGCCAACCCTCAGTCTTCCAGCACTTCACCTGTGACTATCAATGGCACAAATATCTCAGCACGGGGCCCAGCATCTCTTCCCAGGTTTCCCACAGGGTTCTAGGGTACATCTGATTGCGTACTGGGCATTTATCCAATTTTATGTATTTTAAGCCCAGCTCCTCCTCCTTTGTAAGATGAATATTTTTAAGATGTCACTATTTCGTTCCCCACGTTGTATTATCTTTATGTCCTTCTCCACAGTAAACATTGATGCGAAATATTCATTTAGTATCTCCCCAGTCTCCTGTGGTTTTAAACATAGGCTGCCTTGCTGATCTTTGAGGGGCCCTATTCTCTCCCCAGTTACCCTTTTGTCCTTAATGTATTTATAAAATCCCTTTGGATTCTCCCTCATCTTATTTGCCAGTGTTACCTCATGTCCCCTTTCAGCCCTCCTGATTTCCCTTTTAAGTATACTCCTCCTGCATTTATGCTCTTCTCATGGTTCACTCGCTCTCTGCTGTCTGTAACTGGCATATGCTTTCTTCGTTTCCTTATCCAAAACCTCAATTTCTCCCGTCATCCAGCATTCCCTACACCTACCAGCCTTGCCTTTCACCCCAACAGGAATACATTTTCTCTGGACTCTCAATATCTCATGTTTGAAGGCTTCCCATTGTCCAGCCCTGTGTAGCTTTGAGTGTGAGTTTAGAGATACAGACTCGATGGAGCGAAGGACCATCTCTGTCCTGGATGATGTCATCAGTCTATGGTTTTGAACTGAAGGGTCTGAGTATTTTTGTCTTTGTTTTGAGAAAATGTGACCGAGTGGAAGTTCCAGCTGTTGGTGTGGTCGGTATCAGCTTCAGGTTCTGTGTTAGAGTACTCATTCAAAGAGAGAATTTCCCAAATCAGTTGTATTCCTCTCCCTATTCCTTGCTAGCAGGTGGCATAGGTAACAAACTAGAGTTGACATCTCTGTTTGTTCCAGCTCTAAACTTCCACCCTAACTCCCTGAATATCTGCTTTATAACACCATCCATTGTCCTACCCATGTTATTGGTGCCTATGTGGACCATGAGTTGGGGCTGTTCCCCCTGCACCTCAAGAATCCTGAAAACACGATCTGAGACATCATGAACCCTGGCACCTGGGAGACAGCACATCAACCCTGATTCTCTCTCGTTCCTATAGAATCTCCTATCTGTCCCCTCACTGTGAAGTCCCCAATGATTAATGCTCTGCTCCCCTTTCACTTCAAACTACAAAAAGCCAAGAAACTTTACAGCCCAAGAACAGGCCCTTCAGCCCTCCAAGCCTGAGCCAACTCAAACCTACTGTCTAAACCTGTCACCCCAATCCTATGTATCTGTATCCCTCTGTTCCCCACCTACTCATGCATCTGTCCAGTCACATCTGAAATGAATCTAACATACTTGCCTCTACTACCTCTGCTGGCAATGCATTCCAGACACCTACCATCTTCCGTGTCAAGTACTTGCCGTGTGTATCCCCCCTTAAACACTTCACCTTTCACCTTCAAAGTGTGACCTCTCATTACTGAATCCTTCACCCTGGGAAAAAGCTTACCTCTATCTACCCTGTCTATCCCCTTCATACCCTCAATCAGGTCCCCTCTCAATCTTCTTTTTTCTAATCCTTCCTTTCTGAGCAACGTGGACAGATTCTGTGCCAGAGACCTGTGCCCCATTGCTTACCCCTGGTAAGTTGTCCCTCCCCAGCAGTAACCAAAACAATATGCTTGTTATTGAGGGGAACGGCCACAAGGGAACTCTGCACTGACTGCCTGATCCTTTCTGTCTCCTGACTGTAATCTACCTTTCCCCGTACCTGAGGTGTGACTACCACCCTGTAACTCCTCTCAATTACTCCCTCAACCTCCCGAAAGATCCAAAGATCATCCAGCTCTGGCCCCAGTTCCCTAACACCATTTCTGAGGAGCTGAAGTTGCCAGGATCTTGCTGCAGAGCCACATGGAGTGCTTCAGTATCTGAGGAGGGACGAATGCTGCTGAACATTGTGCGAGTATTAGCAAGTGACATGGGTAACAATCCTAAATTTCTGCCTTAAATCCCCAGCCCTTTTCCTACCTATGTAGTTGGTGCCTATGTGGAACATGACCCCTCCCCCTTAAGGATACCAAAAACACAATCAGAAACGTCATGAACCCTGGCAGCTGGGAGGCAATACATCAACCATGAGTCTCTCTCGTTACCACAGAACCTTCTATCTGTCCCCCTAACTATATAGTCCCCAATGACTAATGTTCTGTTCCTCTTCCCCCTTCCCGTCTGAGCACCAGGGACATACTCTGTGCCAGAGATCTGTACCCATGGCTTATCCCTGGTAAGTCGCTCCCCCGCAACAGCATCCAAAACAGTATGCTTGTTATTGAGGGGAACGGCCACATGGGGTCGGTGCACTGTCTGTCGGTTCCATTTCCATCTCCTGACTGTAATCCATCTACCTTTCCCCTGTACCTGAGGTGTAACTACCTCCCTGTAACTCCTCTCAATTAATCCGAAGTTCATCCAGCTCCGGCTCCACTTTCCTAACGCCATTTTTGAGGAGGTGAAGTTGCCAGGATCTTGCTGCAGAGCCACATGGAGTGCTTCAGTATCTGAGGAGGGAAGAATGCTGCTGAACATTGTGTGAGTATTAGTGAACCCTCGGACCCATGACATTCTGCCTGAGGGAAGGTCAGTTATACAGTCACTAAAGATAGTTAGGGCTAGGACACAATCTTGAGGACCTCCTGCTGTGAGACCCTGGAGCTTAGATGGCTGACCTCCACCAACCGCACCAATTGCTGTGGGTCTGGAATCACATGTAGCCCAGACAAGACAAGGACAGCCCTAATCCCTAAAGGGCATTAGAGAACCAGTTCGGTTTCAACAACAATTGACAAGGATTTTATGGAGAGATAAGCTAGAGGAGGGTGAGGGTGGGGAGAAAGTACAATAGGTGAGTAGGGGAGGGGATGAAGGTGTCAGGTCGGGGGCGGGGGAGGGTGGAGTGGATAGGTGGAAAAGAAGATAGGCAGATAGGACAAGTCATGGGGAGAGTGCTGAGCTGGAAGTTCGGAACTGGGGTGAGGTGAGGGAAGGGGAAATGAGGAAACTGTTGAAGTCCACATTGATGCCCTGGGGTTGAAGTGTTCCGAGGCGGAAGATGAGACGTTCTTCCTCCAGGCGTCCGGTGGTGAGGGAGCGACGGTGAAGGAGGCCCAGGACCTCCATGTTCTCGGCAGAGTGGGAGGGAAAGTTGAAATGTGGGCCACAGGTCGGTGGGGTTGATTGGTGCGGATGTCCCAGAGATGTTCCCTAAAGCACTCTGCTAGGAGGCGCCCAGTATCCCCAATGTAGAGGAGACCGCATCGGGAGCAACGGATGCAATAAATGATATTGGTGGGTGTGCAGGTAAAACCTTCATGGATGTTGAAGGCTCCTTTAGGGCCTTGGAAGGAGGTTCAGCAACAAACCCATGAGTGTATGACTCCTGCTCTGATTTGTCTTTTCAAAATACAGCACCTCACATTTATATAAATTAAACTCCATCTGCCACTCCTTGGCCTATTGACCAATCTGATCAAGATCCTGTGTACTCTAACGTAACTTCCAATTTTGGTGTCATCTGCAAACTTACGAACTATACCTGCTATTTTCACATCCAAATCATTTATGGAAATGATTTGATTCATGATTAGATTAGATTCCTTACAGTGTGGAAACAGGCCCCTCGGCCCAACAAGTCCACACCGACCCTCCAAAGAGCAACCCACCCAGATGCATTCCCCTACCCCTTCACCCAACACTACGGGCAATTTAGCGTGGCCAATTAACCTAACCTGGACATCTTTGGACTGTGGGAGGAAACCGGAGCACCCGGAGGAAACCCACGTAGACACGGGAAGAATGTGCAAACTTCACACAGATAGTTGCCTGAGGCAGGAATTGAACCCGGGTCTCTGGTGCTGTGAGGCAGCAGTGCTAACCACTGTGCCACCGTGACACCCCAACTTGCTTCTCACTTTACGTGCTTCTCACTGATTTCTCAGGTACACCTGATCAGGTCCTGGGATTTATCTATCTTTATGCATTTTGAGATGTCCACTGTAACATGATGAAAAGCAATGAACCCAACATTGATCCTTGTGGCACACCATGGATCACAGGCCTCCAGTCTGAAAAGCAACCCTCCATCAACAACCTCTGTCTGCTATCTTTGAGCCAAATAGCTAGTTCTCCCTGCATTCATGATTTCTAATCTTGCTAACCAGTCCACCGTGAAGACCCTTGTTGAATGCATTACTGAAGTTCATGTAGATCACAGCCACTGCTCTGCCCTCATCAATCCTCTTCACACACGCAGAGTCATGCTGACTATCCCTAAACAGTCCTTGCCTTTCCAAATATATGTAAACCCTCTCCCTTAGGATTACCTCCATCAACTTTTCCACCATCAATCAGGCTCACTGGTGTATAGATCCCTGGCTTTTCCTTACCACCTTTCTTAAATAGTGGCACCCTGTTAGCCAACATTCAGCCTTCCAGCGCCTCACCTGTGACTATCGATGATACAAATATCTCAGCAAGAGGCTCAGCATCACTTTACTTGCTTCTCACTGATTTCTAGGGTACACCTGATCAGGTCCTGGGATTTATGCATTTTGAGATGTCCACTGTAACATGAACATTTTTTCAGATGTCACTATCTTTTTCCCCACATTCTATATCTTACATGACCTTCTCCACAGTAAACACTGATGTAAAATATTTGTTTAGTATCTCCCCATCTCCTGTGGTTCCACACATAGGCTGCCTTGCTGATCTTTGAGGGGCACTGTTCTCTCCCCAGTTAATCTTTTATCCTGAATGTATTTATTGAATCTGTTTGGATTCTCCTTACCCTGATTTGCCAGTGCTATCTCATGTTCCGTTTTTGCCTTCCTGATTCTCCTCTTAAATATATTCCTCCTGCATTTATACTCTTCTCAGGATTCACTTGATTTCTGCTGCCTATACCTGACATATGCTTCCTTCTTTTTCTCAAATAAAACCTCAATTTCTCAAGCCATCCAGTATTCCCTGCACCTACCAGCCTTGCCTTTCACCCGAACAGGAATACATTCTGTATGGACTCTCATTATCTCATGTTTGAAGGCTTCCCATTGTCCAGCCCTGAGTAGCTTTGAGTGGGAGTTTAGGGATAAAAACTCGATGAAGTGAAGGGCCATCTCTGTCCTGGATGATGTCATCATTCTCTGATTTTGGACTGAAGGTTATGATTATTTTTGTCTTTGTTTTGAGAAAATGTGACCGAGTGGAAGTTCCAGCTGTTGGAGTATCAGCTTCAGGTTCAGTGTTAGAGTGCTCATTCACAGAGAGAATTTCCCAAATCAGTCGTGTAACTGGATTAACAAGGAAAGCAGTGGAATAACAGTGTGTAGTGGAATAGCTCTCAAGCAGCTCGACAACATGAGATATTGAATATCTGAATAACCTCAGCAGAATGAAGGTCATCACTGAAAAGAATACTGAAACATATTTAGATGTTGATGGGACTGATAGTGAGTGAAATATTGCAAGTATTATTGTTGAAGACAAATTGGAAATAACATTTGAGACCGAACAGGATCAGATTAATCCAGTCTTTGGGGTATTCAAATACAGACTTAAATCTCAATGCTACAACTTCATTAAAATAAACCTGTTGTCATTAATTGTTTGTTCAAAATGATATAAAAAGATATGATCACGGTTTCCCAGTGGGGATACCACACAATATAAAACAATGTCTCTGGAACTGTGTCAGCTCAATCTCATGGAGAATTCTCCGATTCCGACAGATTGCCAGCAGCAGGAAGGGTAAGGTTGTGTCACAAACAGCGAAATGTATCTTCTCAGGGAAATGATCGAGAGAGTGTACGAGACCATCCTCGCTGTCGTTGGTGTTCCTGGTAAGTCTTGTAACAACTTAACTTATATAAACCTCTGCATTGAATCATCCTTATTTCTATCAACAACTGATAATAATATATTTCCATTCAGCAAGGCAAATCCCATTGTCAGACAAGAGTGTCCTCACTGACTGAATTTAAAATGAATAGATCCTTAGTTCGGAGGCTCCTCAGTAATGTGCAGCATTGTGTGTTTCCCTATAATGTGCAGAATGGGTTTACACTGAGGCCACATTGATGGAGTTTGGCTGAGCACTGGCCCTGGCTGGTCTCGAAAGTGTTTCGGAAGACCACCCTCTCTCTGTGGTAGCTCACAGCCTGCTATCGGTCAGGTGGGTTTTGTAACAACTCACCTCGCAGTGTCACCTGGTGTTTCCCATTCCTTGATGGAAAGGGATTGTGTTGGTGGATCTTGCTCAGGCAGCTCGCTCCAAATGGGAGCCCAGATACAACAGGGCAATGGGTGGGTTCAGCACATCATTAGGAATGTGGAGACAATGGGGGCTGCAGATAGAACGTGATGCTGGAAAAGGCACAGCAGGTCCGGTAGCATCTCAGGAGGAAGAGAGTCAAGGTTTCAAGCAGGGCTCTTCAGGACAGTTACAGTGACCAATGTTGCATGGATTCAGGTTTTATTTGCTGAAGGCTGTGCTGGAACATCGTGGACAGGTGGGGGGGAGGGGGAGTTAGAACAAATGTAGAAGTTTTTCAGATTGTACCAGGTTGGATACTCACCACAATGTGATTGGATTCACTGCTGAATACCTTCATGGTTCAGATCATCAGGATGTTCAATCCTGTGCATGAGGGAGGGACTCAATGCCCTATCATTTGTTCATCCTATCACTGTGAAGGCCATCCTTTCTGGGACACTGTGGGGTGATTCAATGCCCTGTCCTGTAGATCATACAGTGGGGATATAGAATTCTGGTGGCAAACTGAACTGTGGAGACTTTAAAACCAAATACAGTAATTTTGCGATCAATGTTCATGTTTGGTGTCTCCTATTCTTTGTTTCACTGATCCCAGGTGTGTTTGTGTGAATGCTATAGGCTTATAGGAAATGCCAGCCAGTCAGAGTAACCTGGAAAGCAGATGAAATCGACTGCTGCTGAACCAAAAAAACCCATGAGTATATGTCCGTGTTTCTGTGAGTAATCTGCTGCTCATGTTAAAAATGCAAATGTTTGTTTTAGAGAGAGTTTGATGCTGTGCTTAAGATTCTTTAAACTTTATATAACATGGAACAACAATTATCTTTGTGTCAACACTTACAGTCTGGGCTCAGGCACAGAGAACGTTTGATCAATGACCTCAAGTCTCTTTTTCCGTTCTCTTACAGTTAGTCTTGTGGTAATTGTAATCCTCGCTCGGGGAAAATGTGGCCTTTCTATATGCAGCACTCGCTATCTGGTGGCCATAGCAGTGTCAGATCTACTGTTCATTGTTTTTTATATCATTCTTCGCCGATTTCAACGTTATTATTATCCAGTGTGTTTCCTGCACATCACTCCTGTTTGTACTGTTATCTTTGTTGTCAGCAGCTTGAGCATTGATTGTTCTGCATGGTTCACCGTTGCTTTTTCCTTTGATCGATTTGTTGCCATTTGTTTACATGAGATGAAAACTAAGTATTGCACAGGGAAAACTGCAACCAGGGTTCTAGCAACAATCTGCATCTTCATTTGGTTGAAGAACATTCCCAATTCCTTTGTATATAAACCTGGAAAGATGATCAACAATGTTCCATGGTACTGTTATATCAGGCCTGGTTATTATGATGACCCGCGGTGGATAGGTTTTAGATATTTTGAGACTTTTTTAACACCAATGTTCCCATTAACTTTTATTCTCTTTATTAACATTCTGACTGTCAGACATATCTTCGAGGCCATTAAGGTGCGGAAGGAACTGAGAGGTCAGAGAAAAACACAGAATGATCCAGAGGTAGAGAGCAGGAAGAATTCTGTGATTTTACTCTTTGCCATATCTGCCAGCTTCATACTTCTCTGGTTGTTGCATATTTTATATTTCTTTAATGTCGGTTATTCATTGGATTATGTTTCTTTGAGTCTCTTTGCTCAGATTGGATACATGCTGCGGAACTTAAGTTGCTGCACAAATGCCCTTATTTATGTGGTGACACAGAAACATTTCAGAGACCAGTTACAGTATGCCATGACATATCCATTTAGAACAATAATTCAATTGATGAATCAATCCAAGTAACTGAGAGCCAACATTAGGTGCAGCAGAGAACGGAACGAGGAGTCCACGTGAGGAATGGACCGAAAGGAGAAGGAGGAGCAGCAACATGATAACACTCCTTTCCTCATGGGCAAGGAATAACTCCTTCTGAGGAGCAAAGTGAAAGTGTAAAGTACTGTTAGCAACGAGCAACAATTAGTAGGAAGTGGGACAACAAAAGCAAACCCAAAAGATGAATTAGACATACACAAAAGCGACATTGATATCAAGTAATCTGTTCTCAGTGAGTGAAGTGGGTAGAAAAATAAAGGATATGGAGTAAGGTTAGTGTTAGATGAGATGAGATTAGATTCCTCAGAGTATGGAAGCAGGCCATTTGGCCCAACAGGTCCACACTGACCCTCTGAAGAGTCACCCACCCAGACCCATTCCCCTATATTTACCGCTGACTAATGCACCTTACACTGTGGGCAATTTAGCATTACCAATTCACCTGACCCGCACATCTTTGGATTGTGGGAGGAAACTGAAGCACCCTGAAGAAACCCACGCAGACACTGGGAGAATGTGCAAACCCCACACAGACAGTTACCGGAGGCAGGAATGTAATCTTTCACTGCAGGCCAGAGAGGGAAATGCAACGACAGGCTCCTGCCCACTCTTCCTCACTGAATTCTCTGAGCCACACATCTGGGCAAACTAACAAAAACATGAGAAGTTTAAAAGGGGAAATAACATAGTGTCAGGACTCTGTGTCTTTTGATTACACATTTATTTTCAACAATAACATACTTTGTTTCCATTCAATTCCTCACACTAAACATCGAACACAGAAAATCACAGCGCAGGACAGGTCCTTCAGCCCTCGATGTTGGTGAGTATACTACTGTTGCAGGCAGGGTTTTCCATGCCCCTACTACTCTCTGAGTAATGAAACTACCTCGGACATCTGTCCTATATCTATCACCCCTCAATTTAGTGCTATGTCCCCTCGTATGAGCCATTGCCATCTGAGGAAAAAGGCCCTCACTGTCTACCTTATCTAACCCTCTGATT
Organism: Chiloscyllium plagiosum; assembly: GCF_037043375.1. Classification (NCBI taxonomy): domain Eukaryota; kingdom Metazoa; phylum Chordata; class Chondrichthyes; order Orectolobiformes; family Hemiscylliidae; genus Chiloscyllium; species Chiloscyllium plagiosum. Next base: position 69,774,163 of record NW_028270160.1, read on the forward strand.
ATCTTATATGTCTCAATTAGGTCACCTCGCAACCTTCTTGTTTCTAATGAAAACAGCCTGAAGTCCTTCAGCCTTTCCTCATAAGACCTTCCTTCCAAAGCAGGCAATCCTAGTAAATCTTCTCTGAAACCTTTCCAAAGTTTTCACATCCTTCCTATAATACGATGACCAGAACTGTACAGCATTCCAAGTACAGTCGCACCAGAGTTTTGGACAGCTGCAACATGACCTCGTGGCTCCAAAACCCAACCCCTCTACCAATAAAACCTTACACACCGTATGCCTTCTTTCCTGGACATCTTTCCTTTTCTTTTCTTGACATCTCTGGAACTATTCGGAGGCCTATGGACAACACCCAACAGGGTGACCTCTCCTTTACTGTTTCTAACCTCAGCCCATTCTACCTCAGTAGATGAGTCCTCAAATGTCCTTTTTGCCACCATAATACTGTCCTTGACTAACATCGCCACGCCTCCCCCTCTTTTACCATCTTCCCTGTTGTTACTGAAATATCTGAACCTCAGAACTTGCAAGAACCGTTCCTGTGCCTGTTCTATCCATGTCTCCGAAACGGCCACAACATCGAAGTCCCAGATACCAACCCATCCGGCAAGTTCACCCACCTTATTCCGGATGCTCCTGACATTGAAACCATTTTCCTGCTTGCTGGTGCACTCTTGTGACCATGAAACCATATTTCTGACCTCACTATTCTCATCCTCCTGGACACTGTAACTACAATTTCAGTTCCCATCCCCCGGCTGAATTAGTTTCAACCCTCCCCAAGAGCAATATCAAAGTTCCCCACAAAGGTTATTGGAATCCCTCTGGTTCAGGTGTAGACCATCCTGTTTATAGAGGTCCCATCTACCCCAAAATGAGCCCCAATTGTCTAGGCCTCCTGTATTATTCCTGTAGCAACGTGTTCAACTCCTCTCCCTATACCTCGCCTCGCCAGCATTTGGCACGGGCAGCAAACCAGAGATAACAACTCTGTTCTAGCTCCAAGCTTCCACCCTAGCTCCCTGAATTGCTGCCTTAAATCCCCATCCCTTTTCCTACTCATGTCATTAGTGCCTATGTGGACCACATCTTGGGGCTGCTCCCCGTCACCCTCAAAGGCCACAGTGACTTCGTGGTTAGCGCTGTCACCTCACAGCACTCAGGGCCCGGGTTCGATTCCAGCCTTGGACGACAGTCTGTGTGGAGTTTGTACATTCTCTCTGTGTCTGCATGGGTTTCCTCCAAGTGTTCCAATTTCCTCCCACAATCCAAACATGTGTAGGTTAGGTGAATTGGCCATGCTAACTTGGCCATGGTTTTCAGGGATGTGTAGGTTAGGTGCATTAGGATAATAAGGTAGGGGAATGGGTCTGGGTGGGTGACTCTTCAGAGGATCGGTGTGGAATTGTTGGACAGAAGGGCCTGTTCCCACTCTGTAGGAATTCTATGATTCGATGATTCCAAAAACATAATCTGAGACATCGTGAACCCTGGCACCTGGGAGGTAACACTCCAACCATGAGTCTCTCTCGTTCCCACAGAACCTCCTGCCTTTCCCCCTAACAATGGAGTCCCCAATGACTAATGCTATGCTCATCTTCCCCTTCCCTTCTGAGCAACAGGGATAGACTCTGTGTCAGAGACCTGTTCCTCACGGCTTTCCCCTGGTAAGTCATCCCCCCCAATAGTATCCAAAATGGTCGGCCTGTTATTGAGGGGAACAGCTGCAGGGGACCCCTGCACTGCCTGCTAGTTTCCTTTCCATCCCCTGACTGTAACCCATCATCCCTTTTGTTGTACCTGAGGTATAACTCCTCTCATTAACTCCCCTGCCTCCGGAATGATCAAAGTTCATCCAGCTCCAGCTCCAGGTCCCTAAAGTGTTTTGCAAGGAGCTTCAGTTGGGTGCACTTCTTGCAGATGGAATCAGATGGATAAACCCCTCTGTTAATTTAAACCTGACACACAGAGGTGCTCACCCCTTGCTGTAACCTGGTTCAGCTTGTTTTATCACATCTTTTCCCACAATGCCTTTCTTCAACAACGAGCACTGTGACTTTACATGTGTCACTTTCCCACACTAGCATCACCCATAAATTCTCAGGCCACTCCATCTGCCTAGACATTTTTTTCAATGAAATAAATAAGGCTTCAACATCTTTCTCATTAAAATGTGGCAGAGTTTGACATATGTGTGTGTATCACGACCTTCTCCTTTCATCTCCATCCTGTTAACTTGACTTTGCTGACGAAGTCGCAACTTCTCAAGTTCAACTCTGTTTGCTCAGGGAAGAACCTTCTCTCTCTTTCTTTTTCCTCTCTCTCTGTCTCTCTCTCTCTTCTCTCTCTTTCTCTCTCATGTGCTTCTTTCTCTTTTTCTTTCTCTGTCCCTTTCTTCTCTCTCTCTTTGTTTAGCTCAGAACCTTCTCTCTCTCTCTCTCTCTTATCCTTTCTCTCTCTCTTTGTTTATCTTCTAACTCCACTTTGCTCAATTGTAATTGAAGTTTTTCTGACAGTACTACACTTGTCTGTTTCTCTAGCACACCTGAGTGTTTGAGTAATTCCCTTACAGTTTCAGCTTTGTTTTTGTCCTTGGTTAAACCCAATTCTAACCTCTTTTTTAATTCTAAGAGTATGGTCTTTTCTTTCTAAATTTCTTGGCCAATTTGGGAATCATTTCCAAACCCCAGAACCTCCTTAGCAGTTTTAAGAGCCATTTCTCTCACTTTTAATTTAACCAACCACAGGTAACCAAAATTAAACTAATTGTCTCACCGATGAAAGATGTAGGACAGTCATCGGCAAGTGGTTAAATCAACTGGGTTTTTATTGTCCCTCAAATCTATTCAAATCTGTCCAATTCTCAGATTAGATCTATCTGAACATGTTCAGATCATGAATTGGAGACTCAAACTGCTCAAATCCTAGCGACGATCCCCTAAACTATTATGACACGGAGTAAACCCCTCTGTAAATTTAAACCTGACACACAGAGATGCTCACCCCGTGCTGTAATATCTTACATTTCAACAGGCAAAGAACCATCCCAGATTTCACTATTTAAAGTAAAAATTAACAATTTTATTCTTTAAGTTTAACAGAGAACATTAGACCACTATTTACAACTCCTTTCTCTGATAACCTATATTTTACTGCCCCCTCTACAATACTGGTCTGATAAAGAAAAGCCCCAACTAAGTTTACAAAAACAATCACATTTCAAAAGCAGTCAGCTTTGTCGATTCTCCTTTTGTAGGCTTTCCTCTGTATAGGTCTGTTTTTCTTCAGTCTTCTCCTGCACAGCGTACCTTACGGGCAGGTACCTATCAGAGAGCGATTCGATGAGCAGACTATTCTTGTTGGGGTTCATGGCAGTGCTCCCCCGAACTGTTCAAAATGTCTGGTTTTATCCCCCAAACCATTGGATCATTTCATTGGTGTGATGTTATCAAAACACTAAATTCAAATTCGATAGGATTTTGGTATCTGGGGAAGAATTTAAACTGATTGGCCGAATTTGAATTTGTTTTTGTTCCATGACAATGCAACTGCAGCTATTTGTTTCAACCAAGTGTTACATTTTTAAATTGTTCAGGACACTCTGTGCTTTCAGTCAGGCCTTGCGAGCTTCCTCTCTCTCTTAAAGATACAGGACATACCTACACCTTCATAACAACGGACACTAGTGGTGTCCCTTACCTCCCACATTCTGCTGCTCTATGGTTCTGGAAACCCCCACCCCAGGGAAAAGACTTTGTCTCTTGATCCTATCCATGCCCTTCCTGATTTTATAAACCTCTATAAGGTTACCCCTCAGCCTCCGACGCTCCTGGGAAAACAACCTGAGCATATTCAACCTCTCTCTACAGCTCAAATCCTCCAACCCTGGTAACATCCTTGTAAGTCTTCACTGAACCCTTTCAAGTTTGACAATATCTTTCACAATGTCGTTCAAAGTGCTCTGCCAACTGTACCATGTGATCTTTCCAGGAATTACTAAAGATCACTACATCATCCAAATAGACTGCACAGTTTGTGAACGTAGCCACAACTCTGTTCATGAGTCTTTGGAATGTGGTGGGCACATTCTTCATTCCAAAGGGCATCACTTTAAACTGATGTAGCCCATCTGGGTTAAAAACACCGATATTTCTTTCACCAACTCTGATAAAGGTACCTGCCAGTAACCACGCATTAAGTCCAACTTGTCTCTGATACATAATCTAAGTGTGAGATCTCCAACTTTGGTCCTGTCAAATTTTCTTTAATTAATTTCAAAGGGCCTCGCACTTCATGACTGAATATTAATTCAAAGGGAGTAAACTGAATAGATTCATTTGGGGCCGTACTAATGGCAAACGATACGAATGGGATACCTTTATCTCAATCATGCAGATAATCCTGACAGTACGCGCTCAACATGGACTTCAAGGTCTGATACCACCTTTCTAAATCTCCCTGGGATTCATGATGATATTCACTGGGATGAAAGTGCAGTATACTGAAGCTATCCATAACCTCCTTAAACAGCCCAGCAGTAAAATGTGACCCTTGGTAGGACTGAATCTCTCAGGGTAGCCCATACCGTGTGAAGAAAGATACTAACTCCCCTACTACCCTTTTTGCCTTGATACTCTTTAATGGAATTGCCCCTGGAAATCTGGTAGACACATCCATTATGGTTAACATCTACTGGTTCCCACTTTTAGTTCTCGGGAGGGGACCGACACAATCGATTCTAACCCACGTGAAAGGTTCTTCAAATGTGGGAATTGACAACAAAGGTGTTGGTTTTATTACTGCCTGTGGCTTACCTACCATTTGGCATGTATGACAGGTATGGCCAAAGTTAACCATATGCTTGTTCATTCCAGGCCTTAGCCTGAGCCTTTCGTACCCCTACATGATCCCCTAAAGGTAGTTATGTGCTACCCATAAAATCTCCTGTCTGTATGCTACGGGCAATACAATGTGGTACACTTCGGCCTATTTCTCCTCTGCACTAAGCTGCCGTTTCTGTTTGAGGAGTCTATCTTTCAGATAATAACCCTTCGGAATATTCTCTTCCTCCTTTTCAGAGCACGCATCCACATATATACGTTTTATCATCTTGTCTTGCTATTGCAATCTCTTCATCTTTCAGGAGTAATCACGTCTGTCTATCCCTCTGCCTGGTCAGGTTTTTCCTGCACCATTACATCAAGCAGGGTATCCACAAACTGAACCTTAACTCCTTCATCTTTCTCTTTACTTTTTGCTTTGTGCTGTGTTTTATGAGAGTGGGATTTGGTTACCACACAGACTGGGAAAATACCAGGATATTTCTGCTTTAACTCCTTAGTTTCTTGGTCTTCCTTGGGCTTCTCCACAACAAAGGGTGTCACTTCCAACTTGGATCCTACCAAATCATTCCCAAGAACAAACTGAATTCCTGGAACAGACACTCTGTCAATCACTCCCACTGTAACTTCCCCAACCTTGGGTTGGCATTCCAACCTGATCTTACATGGGGGAACACTAAATTTCTGTCCATCTATCCCACAAATTACCACACTCTCGTGTAACAAATCAGAAAGAGTGCATATTCCCTCATCCCTTATTATCAGGGACTGGTTGGATCGTGCATCTCACAAAATTATAACTTCTTGTCCTTCTCCCCCCTGTTCTTTCTGAGTAACCTTTACCCACAGAGGTGAATTTTTTGTGGAGATAGGATACTAACCCATACCCAGCCCCTGCCTTGGCTGTGCTCTCTTCAGCTCCTCGGCTCTTATTGGGATCTCCTTTACTACCTTCACTAAGGCCACTGGCTCAGCTTCTTTTCCCACATCTTTTCCCATAGTGCCTTTCTTTAACGAGCAGCACTGTGTCTGTACGTGTCCCACCTTCTGGCAGTGTAAACACCTTTTCCCAGTGCCCTTCCGAACCCACTGGCACTGTCATTTTCTGTGTTCCACTCCAGTGAGGCCTTTCATCTCCTGTCCACCTCTTAGGATTCTTTATCTTGTGGGAAAATCATACCAGTGTGTTCTCTACTCTGGGTTTCATAGTGTAGGATCTTCTGTTCTCCCAACTTCTATCCCTCACTGGACGAAATTCTGGCCAGAAGCTTGTCTTCTGCACCAATACGTACTCATCTGCTAATCCTGCAGTCGTTCTCACTTGCTGAAGTTTATCTACCTCCACGTGAATTCTTACCATCTCTGGAAGCAGGGGAAGGCAAAGGCAGTCTGTACTGAACCATTTCTCTGATATCATTCTGTTTCTTTATTTGTTCCTTTCCATGAACCAGCTGATGCATTGCCGGGGAATCCAAGCCCAACCAGAGGGATTTCTGGGCTCCCTCCCTGCAGCCACCCAATAACCCAGCTCCCTCCCCGATTTCAATGCTCCTTCAATCTAACTCTTCAGATAAGATATTGTCACCTGACCCAATATCACTTTCAGTGAATGAACATTAACTCTGTTTAATTTGTCATGATAAAGGTCTTTTTAAATATCTTTGGGGACTGTGTTGTGGTAAAGTGCACAGTGATGGTGCTATCATGGTCAGTGTAGATGTCTTCCAAGCAGGTGACCTGGGTTAGATTCCTGGCAATCTCAAATTGAGATTTTTTACGATAATCATTGGAAACCCCAAAGAAAAAAAGGAATTGGATCATTTTGAAAATACATTTGGCTTTCATTCCAAACAATAAAATGCAAAGTAGGAGTAGACAAAGGCAGACTGGATGAAACTGTTTACCTGCTGCATTCTCTCACACCTCCTCCCTCCCTCCCTCTGCATTCTAATCTCACTGAGATGGCTCTGGCTGTGCTCCATCCCTGGGGGAGGTATGCCCTAGGTAGAGGAACCTGGGACTTGGGCAGAGAGTGGGCTCTGAGTGAGAGACTTGGGGATATTTCAAACAGGTTCTGGCAGCCATTGTCCCTTTCACCGTGTGCACTGAGCAGGGGGTGAGTATCGGTGTGTTTCTGTCTGTCTGTGTGTGAGAGTGTGGGCAGTGTTTGAATCGCAATCCCAATTTTGATCCTTTAACCTCACCTCCTCCCAGAACCAGCCCCTCCTAACGCAAGCCCCTGGAACAGAGTCTGTCCCAAATGGGAGAGAGGAAGTGTGAGAGACCATCAAGAGAGCTCAGACCAACCGGAATGGTGAATATCACCTCTTTAATCTCGCCACATCTTTCCTTATCTCCTGGTTGTACCTGTCTGATTTTTCCTCTTTTCCCTCTCTCTGTCTCTCTCTTTGCCTCTGATTCTCACTCACTGTCTGTATCATTCCATCTCTCTCTCTCTCCCTCTCAACCATTCTCTCTCACATTATCTTTCTCTCTCTCTCTCTCCTGACAGACTCTCCTTTTTTTTTTCTTTTTCTCTCTCCCTTCTTCCTTTGTCTCTGTTCTTTCCCACTTTCTTGCTTTCTTTCTTCTTCTCTCATTCTCTCTCTGTCTTTCCCTCTCTTCTTGATTTCTGTCTTTCAATCCTGAATCTGCACGCCCCCCCCCCTTCAATTTTGGACAACCCCCCCCCCCACCCCAACGCAAATTTAGCCCCTGTCCCCCTCCATGGTCCCTGTCCCCCTCCATGGCCCCTGTCTAATTGCCCACCCCTGTATAGCTCCATCTATCCTGAGCTATCCCTCTGTAGTTCCTCCATTATACACCCACTGCATATAAAAGCCCCTCAGTATCTCCGTCCATCAACAATACACTTACCCCGTGCTGTGTCCCAGCCTCTGGTCTGGAGGACAAAGTGAGCGTGTGCAGAGACTAATGTGTCTTTTGACTGTGTACCATAATGTCATGGAGTTATAGAGTCATACAGCACAGAGACAGACCCTTCGGACCAACCAGGCCCCACCGACCATGTTCCAAAACTAAACTATTCCCAACTGCCTGCGCTTGGCCCATATCCCTCCAAACCTTTCCTATTCATGAACTTATCCAAGTGTATTTTTAACACTGTAACTGTACCTGCATCCACCACTTCCTCTGGTAGTGCATTCCACACATGAACTACTAAAAATGCTGCCCCTCATGTCCTTTTATAATCTTTCTCCTCTCACCTTAAAAATACACCCCTTTGGTATGAACTCCACACCCGAGGGAAAAGACCCTTATCATTCTCCTTATCGATGCACCTCAAGGTTTTTTAAACATCAATAAGGTCACTCCTCAACCTCCAATACAACAGTGAAAAAAGTCCTCACCTTTCCAGTCCATTCCTTGGAACATCTTGGTAAATCTTTACTGAACCCTCTCCAGTTTCAAAATATCCTTCCTATCACAGGGTGATGAGAATTGCATACATTAAACCAGAAGAGGCCTCACCAATGCCCTGTAGAACTTCAATGTAATGTCAGTTCTGACATTGCTCAGACCTTTTAGTATAAGAGTAATGAATTCAAGTGGGCTAAATACCTCCTTAACTACCCTGTCTACCTATGATGCAAACTTCAAAGAAATATGTCCCTGAACCTCGAGGTCTTTCCGCTCTGCAACACTTCCCAGGGCCCAACCAATATGTCCTGTCCTTGGTTGTATTACCACAATGCAATACCTCACCTGTATCCAAATTAAATTCCATCTGCCATCCCTCAGCCCTTTAACCCAATTGATCAAGATCTCCTTGTAACCTCGGGAAACATTCTTCACTGTCTGTTTCACCAATTTTGGTGTCATCCACAAACTTATTAAACATGCCTCGTATATTCTCATCTAAGTCGTTCATTTCAATGACAAACAAAGTGGAGCCAGTACCGCTCCCTGTGGAACACCGCTGGTCACAGGCCTCCAGTCTGAAAAATAATGTTCCACCATTACCTGCTGTCTTCGACCAACAAGCCAATTACATATCCAATTGGCAAGCCCACCCTGAATCCCATGTGATCTAGCTTCACTATTTAGTCTCACAGAACCTTGTCAAAGGCAAACACCATTGACCACTCTGTCCTCATTGGTTTTTGTTACTTCCAAAAAATAAACCTAACTCAGTGTGTCAGACATGATTTTCCTCACACAAAACCATACTGACCATCTCTAATCATTTCTTTCCTCTCCACCCCTGTATAGATCCTATCTCTCAGAATCATCTCCAAACACGTGCCCACCACCGAAGTGAGACTCACAGGTCGATCATTCCCAGGCTTCTCCTCACATCCCTTCTTAAACAATCGCACATTAGCCACACCCCAGTCCTCCAATTCTTCACCTGTGTTTATTGATGATGCAAATATTTTTGCTCGGGGCCCTGCAATTTTCTCCCTAACTTCCCACAGTGTCCTGGGACACACTTGATCAGGTCCTGGAGGTTTACCTACTTTTATGTTTTTTAAGATCTCCAGCACTTCCTCTTCTGTACTGCAAACTTTTCCCAAAACATCAGTATTTATTTCCCTGATTTCTCTCGCCTCCAATTCCTTCCCAACAGTAAAACAGAATTATTCATTTATATCCCTCCCATTTCTTGTGGTTCAATACAAAGACAACCTCGTTGATCTTTAAGGGGTCCTATCTCTCTCCAGTTGCTCCCTCATTCTTAATCTATTTATAGAATCTCCTTCGAGTATCTTTCCCTTACCTGCCAAGGCTAACTCCTATCCCCTCATTGCCTTCCTCATTTCGTTCTTAAGGATGTCCCTTCACTCTTTATACACTTCAAGACATTCTGTTCATCCTAATTGTCTGATAGTTCTTTTTTATTCTTGACTTGAACTTCAACATCTTTATTCATCCATTGTTCGTTAATCTTACCAGCCTTGCCTTTCACTCTAACAGGAACAAAATGTTTCTGGACTCTTGTTATCACACTTTTGAAGGCCTCCCACTTGTCAGTCATCCTTTTACCTGCGAACAGAGTCGAGAGTGTGGTGCTGGAAAAGCGCAGCAAGTTAGGCAGCATCCCACGAGTAGGAAACCTGCTGTGCATTTCCAACACCACACTCGCGACTCTGATCTCCAGCATTTGCATCCTCACTTCCTCCTAGTTCCTTTTACCTGTGACCAGTCTACTCCAATCAATTTTTGAAAGTTCTTGTTACATACTTTTAAAATTTGCCTTACTCTAATTAAGAACTTTAACTTTCATGGAAGACCTGTGCCTTTCCATAATTATTTTAAAACTGATCGTTTTATGATCACTGCTCCCAAAGTGTTTCCTGAATAATTCTCAGTCACTTGGTCTGTCTTATTTCCCAAGAGAAGTTCGGTTTTGATCCTTCTCTAGTAGGAACATTTATATCTTGACAAAGGAAATTTTCTTGCAATTTAACAAATCCTTCACCATCAAAACTTTTTAACACTCTGGCAATCTGAATCAATGTTTAGAAAATTTAAATCCCTTACTATTTCAAACTTATCATTCTTATATATATTTAAGATCTCTCTCTATATTTGCTTCTCAATTGCCCTCTGACTATTGGGGAGCCGATAGTACAATCCCATCACGGTGATCATCCCTTTCTTATTTCCAACTTCAACTCATATACTTTCATGAAATGCTCCCTCAGAAATATTTTCTCAAATTACAGCCGTAATATTTTCCTTAATCAAAAATGCACCACTCCTCTTCTCTTGCCTCTCTTTATATCCTTCTGAGAAAACCCTAAAACAGAACATTGAACTGCCAGTCTTTTCCATTCCTCAAGAGACAGTGAGGACTGCAGACGCTGGAGATCAGAGTCTAAAAGTGTGGTGCTAGAAAAGCACAGCCGGTTAGGCAGAGCCAACATTTCGAGTATAAGCTCTTCACCAGGAATGGGAGGATGGCCCAAGGGGGGCTGAGACGTAAATGGGAGGGGTCTGGGAATGTGATAGGTAGATGGAGGAGGGTGGAGCAGTTAGGTGGAAAGGAAGATGGACCTGTCGGACTGTTCCAGAGGGTGGTGCCTGGTTGGATGGTTGGCTCTGTGATAAGGAGGGGGGAGGTGAAATGAAGAAGCTGGTGGAATCTACATTGATCCCATGTGGTCGGATGGTCCCAAGGTAGAAGATAATGTATTCTTCCTCCAGATGTCATCTGGCTGGAGTTTGGTGGTGGAGGAGGTCCAGTACTGGCATGTCCTTGGCAGAGTAGTGGGGGGGAGTTTGCCAAATTCTAACCATTTAAGGTAGAAAGACTCATCTTCTACCGGGGGCCCCTCCAACCACACGGGATCAATGTAGATTTCCTCGGTTTCTTCATTCCCCCCACCACCTTATCTCAGATCCGACATTCGAACTTGGCACACTCCTCTTGAACTGTCCTACCTGTCCATCTTCCTTCCCACCTATCCCACTCCACCCTCCTTTCTGACCTATCACCATTACCACTCTCCTCCATCAACCTATCACATTCCCAGCTACCTTGCCCCCAGCCCGAGGTCCCTCCCATTTATCTCTCCCTTGGGCCATCCCCTCATTTCTAGTGAAGAACTACTCTCCTGCTCCTTGGATGCTGCCTGACCGGCAGTGCTTTTCCAGCACCACACTTGTTGACTCTTCTCCATTCCTCAGCCAAGTTCTGTAATAGCGATGACATCCCAGTCCCAAGTTCCCTTACATGCCCTGAGTCTATCAGCCTTATCAATAAGGCCTCTTGCATTGAAATAAATGCAGTTTAAGTGTTCAGAGTTTCTCTGTACTGTCTTGTTCTTGTCTGTCTTTTCTAAATATCTTGCTGTTTTCTGATTCAGAATCATTGCCATCTTTCTTTCCATTTTCAATGTTACTTAGGAAGCCCCCACCCACCTCTCTAGGTTCCTAATATTGAACTGGCAAATCTCCCCACCAGGATATTGGTCCCCTTATAGTTCAGGCAAAACCCATCCTTTTTAAATCTCTTCTGTCTGAGAAGAGATCCTAACGATCCAAGAAACGGAATCCCTGTACATTGCAGCACCTCTTCAACCATTGATTTATCTGCCCTCTCCTCTTATTGCTTCCCTCATTAGAACTTGGCACCAGAAGTAAACTAGAGATTACTACTTTTCATATTCTGTTTATGAACCTTCTACCTAACCTCTTACGCTCACTCTGTAATGCTTTCACGCTTTCTTGAACAATGTCATTCTTAACAATGTGTACAACAACTTCCGGCGTTTCACTCTCCCCTTTGACAATCTGCATCAAACATTTTGAGATGTTCTTCACCCTGGCACCAGAAAAGCAACGTACTATCCTCGATTCACACTCACTACCGCAGAGTCTCCTGTCTGTGCCCCTCGCATGTGAGTTCCCAAATAATATTAATCTTTTAAATCTTGACAAACCGATTGAACATAAAATTCATTTTTAATGCCCAAGATCTGACAACCACTCCTATTTTTCCCATTCAATGATGTCCAAAACGGAATATCTGTTTGAGAGAGGAATATCCATAGGAGATTTCTAAACCACCTTCATACCCTTCCTGACGGGCAGTTATCGATCTGAATGATCGTGCTGTGATTACACACGTCAAAATTTAGTCGTCATCACACCTCAATGTCTCTTGCAGGCCCTCAGTAATATTAATCCTAAAAAGTGAAAGCTCTCAGTAGCACCTTATATATAAAATTAAATACCTTTCCTTACCCAGAGATTTAAAATGAAGCATGCAAAAAAAAGTAAAAACACTAAAGAGAAATCAAACACTGAACTGAACAAATGAAAAAGACAATTCCTTCTCAATAATCCACCAGGCAGTTTTCACTGTCCGGATACAAAAGAAACTCTCCAGAGCCATCCATATCCAGACCTCTCCATAAGCTCCATGTATAAACAACCTGTCCCTCTTCACCTCCCTTTTTAACTTCTTTTTTCTCAAAACATACCCACCACTAACAGCAGACTCACAGATCTATAGTTCCCCAGCTTTACCCTACCACCTTTCTTAAATAATAGCACGATGGTAGCCATTGTCCAGTCTTCTGGCACCTCAGCCTTGGCTGTTAATTTTACGAATATCTAAGTGAAAGGCCCAGCAATCTGTTCGAGGAGAAAGTGAGGGCTGCAGATGCTGGAGATCAGAGCTGAAAATGTGTTGCTGTAAAAGCGCAGCAGGTCAGGCAGCATCCAAGGAACAGGAGAATCGACGTTTCGGGCATCAGCCCTTCTTCAGGAAGGGCTCTAAAGAAGGAGGAATGTAATGGAGGAAGAGGTGGCGAGTGATGCCGGTGTAACTACGGAAGATCGACTGTTCTTCATAGCCAACAAAGAGACAGGCATAGCTGGGGCCCATACGGGTGGCAATGGATGGGTATGTGAATAAGAACCATTTAGAGGATTATGGGTCTAATGCTGGCAAAGATTACTGCATCAGATTGGAATATCTGGTCGGTGCAGATGAGCTGGACTGAAGGGTCTGTTTCCGTGCTCTATGGCACTATGATTCCATCAGGCCTTCATTCTAGTAAGGAGTAAAGTGAAACATCAGTGGAAAGCTTCTAAAACCATTGCATATTTTTCTTTCAGTTTAGGGGTTCATTACTAGACACAATACATCAGATGGGGTAAACACAATGACTGCAGATGCTGGAAACGAGATTCTGGATTCAGTGGTGCTGGAAGAGCACAGCAATTCAGGCAGCATCCGACGAGCAGCAAAATCACGATCAGATGTAGTCTCAGTATTGTCATGTACAAATGCAGTAATATATCCTAATGATTATACCCAATAGACTTTACATAAAACAGCAAGATTCGATACCCTTTTCTAAGTATTGGCTGAATCTGCTGATTAGGTTTATGTGGCTCATGTACCGGAATGCACTAATCCTTCTGTACCAATGACTTCTGTGATTTTCTCCCCATTTAAGTTTGTAACTGTTATTTTCTCTGTTCAACACAATACTGACTTCTCTTAACCCACATTATACTGTTTTCTGCCAAGGTTTTGTACACTAACCTCCCCGTCTGTATCCCATTGCAGAGTCTCCATGTCCAGTTAAATGACTATCTAGGTGAATGAGCTAACTGAGCTCCAAGACGATCAGTCCTCTCATCCAAGTCATTGGTATAAATTATAAATAGTTGATACTCTCACACTGATCCCCGAGGAACTCCACAGAATTACAACTTTACAACCTGAACATCCCGAATGTTTATTCCCTGATAGTTAACTGGGTTTCCCCTGTTTTTCGGTAGCAGGCTAGAAAGGTTAGATGGCCTCATCCTACACTGTGTAATGTACTTAGCGAGTTGAATGACTATTCATGCGTAAACTCTTAGAGGGCAGAATGGTCTCTTCCTGTCTCATTATAGCGATGGATTTCTCCTTCGAATCCTCCCACATCCTCCCACTTCCTCCAGACCAAAGGGGTAGCCATGGGCACCCGTATGGGCCCCAGCTATGCCTGTCTCTTTGTTGGCTATGTAGAACAGTCGATCTTCCGTAGTTACACCGGCATCACTCCCCACCTCTTCCTCCATTACATTCCTCCTTCTTTAGAGCCCTTCCTGAAGAAGGGGTTATGCCCGAAACCTCGATTCTCCTGTTCCGTGGATGCTGCTTGACCTGCTGCGCTTTTCCAGCAACATATTTTCAGCACCAGCAATCTGTTCCCCAACTCCCTCGCAGTCTGACATTTTACAAAATCATTTTATGCCAGAATGTGTGATGTGAGGTCAACAAACAGTCCGCCTTCCATCCACTTCTAACCTACATCATGGAGACAGCAGAAAATGGTATGTGGGAGGGTCTGGTCAAACCACTAACCCTGAAGAATCCTTCGAGAAGAATAAACCTTCCAGAAACAATGACCTAATGGGTTACATTTGTCTCTATGGGATTCGACCAGCCATGACTCTCCTGTGGTACACAGTAGCATGACTCTGCCTAACAGCATGGAGAAAGTGAGGACTGCAGATGCTGGAGATCAGAGTCGAGAGTAGGGTGCTAGAAAAGCACAGCAGGTCAGGCAGCACCTGAGGAGTAGGAGAATCAACATTTCAGGCATAAGCCTTTCATCAGAAATGAGGCTTCTGGGCCGGGAGAGATAGATGGGAGGGGTTTGGGGGGTGGTGCTGGTGTGAAGTAGCTGGGAAAGCGATGAGTCGGTGAAGGTGAGGGAGAAGGTGATAGGTCAGGGGGCTGTGGGATGGAGCAGACAGATGGGAAAGGTGATGGACAGGTCAGGAGGGCGGTGCTGAGTTGGAGGCTTGGGACTGGGATAATATCGGGGGAGGGTAAATGAGGAAACTGTTGAAATCCACATTTAACCCGAGTGACTGCAGGCTCCCAAGGCGGACTATGAGGCATTCGTCCTCCAGGGAGCACTTTCCCAATTATAACATTTGGAAAGCATCTGGATGGATATTTGAATAAGGAGTGTTTAGAGAGATAAGGCCTAAATGCTGGCAAATGGGACCAGATCTGTTCTGGGCGGATGGCTTTAATGGAAGGGTCTGTTTCTGTGTTGTACACGTCTATGACTCATCAGTGTAGAGAAAACCATGAGGCATGGTTATTGGCAGGTCATTTTACTAAATGTTGAAAAATGTTTAGGTCAGCCCTGTGCCAGTACTTAGTCAGTCTGCCCCAGGCACTTCTGAGTTGTTATCGAATCATAGAGATGTACAGCATGGAAAAAGATCCTTCAGTTCAACCCATTCATGCTGAACAAGTATCCTAAATTAATCTAGTCCCATTCACCAGCACTTGGCCCACATCGCTCTAAACCCTTGCTATTAATATACCCATCCAGGTGCCTTTTAAATGTTGTAAGTGAGCCTGCTTTCACCACTTCCTTTGGCAGCTCATTCCACACACACATCACCCTCCGCAAGAAAAAAACTGCACCTTAGGTCCCGTTGAAATTTTTTCTCTCTAACCTGGAACCTAAGACCTCTAGTTTTGGACTCCTAACACCTGGGAAATAGACATTGTCTATTTACTCTATCCTGGCCACTCTTGATTTTATAAATTCCTCCAAGAGTACCCCTCAGCTTCTGACGTTACAAGGAAAATAACCCCAGCCTATTCAGCCTCTCCCTATAGCTCAAACCGTCCAACCCTGGCAACATCCTTGTAAATGTTTTCTAAACCATTTTACGTTTCACAATATCCTTCCAATAGGAGGGAGGCCAGATTCGAAAGCAGCATTCCAATAGTGGGCTAACCAATGTCCTTCACAGCCACAACATGATGTCCCAACTCCTATACTCAATGCACTGACCAATAAAAGAAACACAGGAATGCTTTCCTTCTCAGTTTTTGTGTTTCTCCGTGCTCCTACGTCTTGTACTTAGGTACCTTCGTACCTGAAATGGCACCGTGCTTGAAGACATTGTCACGCATTTCACTGTACTCCTGTACTTGAGTACATGTGACAATAAAGCTTAAGTCAATCTCTAAATACCTTCTTCACTCCCCTGTCTACCTATGACTCCATTTTCAAACATCTATGAAGCAGCACTCCAAGGTCTCTTTGTTTAGCAACACTCCCCAGTATTTTACCATTAACTGCATATGTCCCACCCTGAGTTGCCTTTCCAAAATGCAACACCACACATTTATCTAAATTAAACTCTAGCTGACATTCCCCAGCCCAGAAACCCATTTGATCAAGGTCTGTTGTACTCTGAGGGAACCTTCTCCGCTGTCCACTACACCTCCAATTTTGGTATCATCGCAAACTTACTAATTATCCCTCCCATGTTCACATCCAAATCATGTTTATAAATGACAAAAAGTGGTGGAACCAGCATCAATCACTATGTCACACTGGTGGTCACAGGTCTCCAGTCTAGGAAGCAACCTTCTATCACCACCCTCTGTCTCCAACCTTCTGCATCCAATTGGCTAGTTCCCCTTGTGTTCCATGTGACCTAATCTTGCTCACCAATCTACCATGCAGAACTTTGTTGAACGCCTTACCGAAGTACTTATAGATCATGTTCACCACTCTGCCTTCATCAATCCTCTTTGTTACCTCTTACAAAACTCCATTAAGTTAGTAAACCTGATTTCCCACACACAATGCCCCATGTTGACTATCCCTAATCTGCCCTTGCCTTTCCAAATATATGTAAATCCAGTCCCTCAGGATCCTCTCTCAACATGTTACCCACCACCAATGTCAGACTCACCGGTCTATAGTTCCCTTGTCTCACCTTACCACATTTCTTGAATAATGGCACCACATTAGCCAACCTCCAGTCTTCTGGAACCTCACCTGTGACTACAGATGATACAAATATTTCAGCAAGGGGCAGAGCAATCACTTCTCTAGATTCCCTCAAGGTACACCTGAACAGTTCCTGTGGATTTACCAACCTTTATATGTTTTAAGATGTCCTGCACCTCCTCCTCTGGAATGTGGATATTTATCAAGATGTCACTATTTATTTTCCCAAGTTCTCTCGATTCCATCTTCTTCTTCACAATAAACACGTAAGTGAAACATTTGTTTAGCATCACCCATATCTCCTGTAGCACCACAGGTTGTCTTGCTGATCTTTAAAGGGCCCTATTCTCTCCTGAATTACCTTTTTCTCCTTAATGTAATCCCTTTGGATTCTCCTTAACCCTGCTTGCCAACACTATCTCATGTCCCATTTTTGTCTCCCTGATTTCCCTCTTATGTACACTTCTACTGCCTTTATACTCTTCTTGGGATTCTCTCGACCCCTGCTGTCTACATCTGACATATGCTTCTTGCTTACCTTGAGCAAAACCTCATTTTCTCTCATCATTCAGCAATCCTTAAAGCTACCAGCCTTGCCCTTCACCCATATGAGAACATACTGTCTCTGGACGCTCGTTGTCTCATTTTTGAAAGCTTCCCATTTCCCAGCTGTCCCTTTACCTGTGAACATTTGTCCCCAATCAACTTTTGAAAGTTCTTGCTTAATATCATGCAAATTTACCTTCCTATAAATTTTGTACTTTAGCTTTTAGATCCGTTCTACCTTTCCAAATTATTATTTTAAAACGAATATAATTATGGTTCCTGGCCCCAAAGTGCTCCCCCACTGACACCTCAGTCACCTGCCCTGCCTTATCTCCAAAGAGTAGATCAAGTTTTGTTCCTTTAGAAAGTACATCCATATACTGAATCAGAACATTTTCTTGTGCACACTTAACAAATTCCTCTCCAACCAAGTCATTAACACTATCGCAGTCTCAGTCTATGCTTTGGAAAGTTCAAATTCCCTGACATTACCAGCCTATCATTCTTACAGATAATTGAGATCACCTTACAAATTTGCTTTTCAATTTCCCCTGACTGTGTGGAATCCATAGTGCAATTCTAATAAGGTAATTTTTCTTTTCTTATTTCTCTCTCCACTCTTGCCCCACTGCGCCCGCCGCCCCTCCCCCCCCCCCCTTTCAATCCTTCCTCGAGCATCTATGCCCTGGAACATTGAGCTTCCAGTCCTGTCCATCCCTGAGCCTCAGTTCTGTAATTGCTATGATATCCCAGTCCCATGTTCCCAACCATGCCCTGAGTTCATCTGCCTTACCTGTTAGACCACTTGCATTGAAATAAATAGTTTAATTTATCACTCTTACCTCGCTATCTGCTTTTTTCCTGCCTTCCCAAGTGTAATTGCCTTACCCCTTTTCCCAACTATACCAGTCTCAGACTGATCCCTATCCTCACTATCTCCCTCGTTGACAATTCCATCCCCATCTCCCCCAATCCAAGCAGCTCTAGCAACTCTCCCCACCAGTATATTAGTCCCCTTGCAATTCAGGTGCAACCTTTCCTTCTGATACCGGTCTTTTCTACCCCAGAAGCCATTCCTCTAGCCCCCTATTCCTACTCCCACTGGGACACGGCACTGTGAGTAATCCAGATATTACTGCTATAGGAGTGACCGCTGTCTCTGAGACAAGAAGACTCTGAAAGTCTGGGCAATTCAGCAGGAATAGCAGTTTACTCCAGCGGGGCTCGATTACAGCCAGGAGAGGAACTCCAGACCATCACACAGGACAATCCAGCTCTCTCTGTCAAACACCCGCACAATACCATTCTTACTCTTTCTGACATGAAAGTTATGTCAGTCTACAAATTAACTGTTCATGTGCAGTTGATCATATCAAATCCACAAGTCAACCAACTGGGTGATGATTACATCAGGTCTGTAAATCAGTTGGCCAGGCAGTTAATTCCATCAGGTCTGTAAATTAATTACATCAAATTAATAATTCAATTAACTCGGCATTTTGATGACATCAGGTCACTGTCTGTTACATATCTACCGGTCAGATTCAAACACACGGTGCCTGTTCGCTGATGTGGTCACTTGTTTATCTTGTAACCTTTGTCCCTGAATATCCTGTGATCTGCTGAGGTTCTGCCCTGCTCACCCATATCAGTTAATCATTCCCAATGTCTCCGTGGGCGAGCTGGCGGGTCTTTACTGATGCAGAGAGTCAATCACCTTCAAACATCTTATTCTATGGTTGTGTGAGATATTATACTATATGTTTCTTTATTTTTATATTAAGGTCCCTTTATTTGCCAACCCACTCACAATCGCTCGGTGTTTACTCCTTCCGCATTTCATTCAGACATTCATCAAACTGTGGTCTCCCCACTCCCCAGCGCAATATCTCACCCGAAACTATGAAAAAATGAGAATACTAATCCCCCTCAGAACCATCTACCGGGACTTGAACAGCTTGCAGGACATCAAACAAGTTGTCTCCATCAGCACGGACCTGTTAGATACAGATTGAATGGGGTCTCTGTCCCCTTTAAGAAAGTTACTGTCAAATAGCGCCTCCGTGAAATGGAATGAATGAGGGAGGAGACCGGCAATAGGGAGTGAAATCTCAAAACCCAGCCGCGGGAATCCTTTTACTAAACCCTCTGCTTTTATTAAGTACATCTATAACTTCTGATTTGGTTAAATCATATAAGCCTGATATTCTTTCTAAAAGGACTCACACCCTCACCCCCCTCCTACAACTACCCTCCGGGATCGACTTTTTCATTTCATGAATCGGAAGGGTTGAAAGAGGCATGGCCAAATGTCGGCAAATGGGACAAGATTATTTAGGACATCCAATCGGCATAGACGAGTTAGACAGAGGAATTGGTTTCCATGCTGTACATCGCTATGACTTGGTGACGTTAATTATAAGCAAATAGAGAAACCTATTTCGCTTTCGAGCCTTTTATACAGGGTAAACAGAAACATATTCGAACTTTTGGACTTGTTGCACAGAAGAATATGAGACTATTCAGCCCGTGTAGCCTAATATACATTAACAGGAAGAGGCCAATCAGGCCGACAAGCCAATAATACAGGACCCAGAGTGGGCCATGAGCAGCAATATCCTGAAACAAAGCAACAGAATCAGTCCATTTATCCTACTCATGTATGTAACAAAGGAAATGGACCAGTCCAAAAAGTGATTGGAAGTTGGTACACGAGAATAAGGTGAGGGCATTTAGCATATCCCGTCTGTTGCACTGGAATTAGAGAACGGTACAACACAATTTGAGTGAAAGGAGGAGTTAATTGGGGCACATTTCCGTTGTATGGGAACAAGACAAAAACCAATCACTCCCTTAATCCCATTTCAGGATTGCAGAAGTAACGCAGGCAGGCCCTCCTGCCCCTCAAACAGTTAGAAATAATAGGAATGTTCCGTCAGCCCTCACACCTCTTGCACATCAACAGGAAGACGACAAACAAACTTATGCAGGAACAGGAGCGACCCATTCTAGCCATTGACACAATAATATATGAATACCAGGAGGACAGTCAGCCAGTTATGCCTCTTACATAGCAAATGGAACACATTTTTTGGCACTTTGTGCTAATTACAACGGAATTGAAGGGGAATATGTGATTACAGAAAGAGAAGAACTTCGAGCAATCATCTTCTTTCGGGATTAAAGCGATTTGAGCAAACTGTTGGGGTATATGGCAAATTGTTAGAATCTAGAAATCAAGGAATTATTAATGGACTATTTGCAAAGTCAAACCGCAATCCATCAAAGTCTGCATATTTTCCGAAGTTAATGTTCTACTTGAATAATTTTGTCCAACTGAATTAGGAACTGAATCAGGAAAACCTAAAAATGAGTTGTCATCTTGGTGAAGCCACCAAACAGGATTACTTATGTGCCGATTGGCATAACCAGCAGATAATAGACAGAGCTAAGCGTTCCAATAAGGAAATGATCAGATCTAAGCTCTGCAGTCCTTTCACATCCAGTCATAAATGGTGGTAGGCAAGTAAACAACTCAATGGAAGTGGAGGCTCCACAAATATCCCCATTCTCAATGATGGTAATGCTCAGTACAGCAATGCAAATGATAAGGCTGATGTATTTGCAAAAATCTTCAGTTAGAAGTGCTGAGTGGGTGATCCATCTCAGGCTTCTCCAATAGTCCCCAGCATCACAGACACCAGTCTAAAGCCAATTCAATTCACTCCACATGATATCAGGAAATGGCTTAAGGCACTGAATAAAACAAATATAATGGGCTCGGATAACATTCCCGCATGAGTACTCAAGACGTGTGCTCCAGAACTTGCCGCTCCGCTAGCCAATCTTTTCCAGCACAGTTACAGTACTGTCCTCGACTGACAGTGTCGAAAACTGCCCAGGTATATCTTGTGTACAAAAAAAGCAGGACAATTCCATCCTGGCCAATTACCCACCAATCAGTCTACTCTCAATTATCTGTAAAGTAATGGAAGGTGCCATCAATGGTGCTATCAACCAACACCTGCTCAGCAACAACCTGCTCAGTGACGCGCAGTTCGAATTTCACCAGGGACACTCAGCTGCTGATTTTATTGCAGCTTTAGTTTAAAGATGGACAAAATTCCAGAGGTGAGGTGAGAGTGACAGCCTTTGACATTAAGGGCGCATTTGACAGAGTATTGCATAGTGAGCCCTGGAAAACTAGAATCAATGAGTATCAGGTGACAAACACTCTCCTGGTTAGAGAGACATACATGCCACAAAGGAAGATGATGTTGGTTGTGAAGGGCCAGTCATCTCAGATCCAGTACATCACTGCAATAGTCCCTCAGGGTCGTGTCCTATACCCAGCAATCTTCAGTTGCTTCGTCAATGACTTTCCCTCCAACAGAAGGTCAGAAGTGGGTATGTTCGTTAGTGACAGCACAGTGTTCAGCACTATTCCCGACTCCAAAGATACTGAAACAGTCGTGCTCAAATGCAACACATTCTGGGCAATACCTATGTTTGGCCCGACAAGTGGACATTAACATTCACACCACACAAATGCCAGAGAATGACCATCACCAAGAAGAGACACTCTAACCACTGCGCCTTGATATTGAACAGTATTACCAACACTGAATACACCCCAGCCAACATGGTCACTGTTAACATTGACCACAAACACAACTGGACTCACCAGACAAACACAGTGACTACAAGAACAGGTCAGAGACTGGGGGGACAGAGGCGAGTATCTCAACTCCTTACATCCCAAAGTCTATCCACGATTTACAAGGCAGAAATTAGGAGTATGATGAAATACGCCCCACTTTCCTGGATCGGTGCAGCTCCAACAACACTCAAGAAGCTGTACACTATCTAGGACAAGGAGTAGAAAGTGAGGACCACAGATGCTGGAGATCAGAGTCGAGGATGTAGTGCTGGAAAAGCACAGCCGGCCAGGCAGCATCCGAATTGCAGGAGAATTGACGTTTCGTGCATAAGAGCTTATGCTAGAAACATCGATTCTCCTGCTCCTCGGATGATGCTTGACCGGCTGTGTTTTTCCAGTACCACACCCAAAATCCCGGACAACGCAACCTGCTTGATTGGCATCACATCCTCAAATATGAAATCCCTCCACGACCAGTGCTCATGAGCAGCAGTGTGTACTATTTCCAAGATGCACTGCAGAAATTTACCAAATATTGTGAGACAGCACCTTCTTAACCCATTTCCACCTAGAAGAGCACAAGGAAACGCAGATACATGGTAACACCACTACCTGCATGTTCTCCTCCAAAACACTGCAAATATACTGTCATTTCTTTCCAGTCGTTGAGTAATAAGCCTGCAATTCAACCCTCCAGGCATTGTGAGTCCACGCACAGCAAGTAGTCTGCTGCGATTTAGATGCAGTTCATCATCACAATCTCAAGGAAAAACGGGGATGGGTTATCAATGCTGGCCAGCCAGCGAGATCGAAGTCACACACATGAATAAAAATATAAGGAAGCAACTCAAATTAAAAAAAAGGAAAATAGTTGTTGGCTGAACCAATATCCAACATATTTCATGAATGACGAATAAAACTGCTTTCCAAGCTGATGAGAATTGCTGAACTAATCTTTTCTTCTGAAAAAAAAAGTTGCAATATAGTAAATGAATTCTGTTCACCACCAACCCGGCCATATACTCTTGATTGAACATATGTTCAGATAGAAAAGCTATGCAAACTGCAGCGATAGTTGAGTAATTGGGTTTGTTTAGTGACTGTAAGTAATATCAGTCTCTATGGGTTCTAATTATGCAACTGTAACGTTTCTGAATGGAACAAATAAGCAAATGTGCAAACCCAACTTTTCAATGAAAACCTCACCGATCTCACCGACTGTTATCAGTGGGTCCACAGTGTAGTGTTGAATAGAGCAGTTCTTGTTATAAAGCAGTAGAAGGAAGTTTTCAACAATGGACACGGGTTTTCCATTATTTGGGGAGGACATTCCATTCTAGTTTATCCAATTTTTCTATGTATTCGTTGATTTAGTACGTTCTGGTGCAGTTTACTAAACAATTCAAGGTTTGGGAGAAGATTTGTAGCTCGGGTGCTCGTTGATGAGGTTCTGTTCGCCGAGCTGGAAATTTTTGTTGCAAACGTTTCGTCCCCTGTCTAGGTGACATCCTCAGTGCTTGGGAGCCTCCTGTGAAGCGCTTCTGTGGTGTTTCCTCCGGCATTTATAGTGGCCTGTCCCTGCCGCTTCCGATTGTCAGTTTCAGCTGTCCGCTGTAGTGGCCGGTATGTTGGGTCCAGGTCGATGTGTTTGTTGATGGAGATGGTGGATGAGTGCCATGCTCCTAGGAATTCCCTGGTTGTTCTTTGTTTGGCTTGCCTTATAATGGTAGTGTCGTCCCAGTCAAATTCATGTTGCTTGTCGTCTGCGTGTGTGGCTACTAAGGATAGCTGGTAGTGTCGTTTCGTGGCTAGTTATGATGTTCATGGATGCGGATCGTTAGCTGTCTTCCTGTTTGTCCTATATAGTCCACCCCCACCCCAGTCTGACCTATCACCCTCACCTTGACCTCTTTCCACCTATCACATTTCCGACGCCCCTCCCCCAAGTCCCTCCTCCCTACCTTTTATCTTAGCCTGCTGGACAAACTTTCCTCATTCCTGAAGAAGGGCTTATGCCCGAAACGTCGATACTCCTGTTCCCTGGATGCTGCCTGACCTGCTGCGCTTTTCCAGCAACACATTTCAAGCTTATTGCATCCTCACTAGACATTGGAGTGGTCTTAGAGGACTGGTGAGGAGCGAATATTATTTCCTTTTTTCACGAAGGGAAAAAGGGTTAATCCAGGTAATTATAGACCAAACATTCTGCTAGTACATCTGCCAGCATAAGTAATTGAAAAGCTATTGGAGAGAATTCTTAGCGATAGGATTTGCACCCATTTAGAAAAACATGGATTAATTAGGGACAGTCAGCAGAGCTTCGTACGGGGCAGTGATGAAGAGATGGATCGATGAGGGTAGAGAAGCGAGTGCTGTTGCATGGATTTGCAAGGCTTTGAACAAGGACCTTCATGTTATGTCTTTCGAGAATATTAAAGTGCATAAGTTCCATGGTGACATGGCCACTTGGATTTTGAATAGGCTAACTTACAGGGAACAGAGGGCAGTGGTGGAAGGGTGTTTTTCTGGCTGGACGTCCGTGACGAAGGATGATACACAGGCACCTATGCTGGTACAATATAAAAACCAAAAGAGCTGCGGATGCTGTAAATCAGAAACAAAAAAACAGAAGTTGCTGCAAAAACTCAGCACATCCGCCAGCATTTGCAAAGATAACATGCAGCTAACTTTTCAAGACCAGTGATCTTCCTCTGAACTGGTGGGAGCGAAGGAAATGTTAGCTTATATGCAGAAGGTGCAATGGGAGAGGGGTGAGGATAAGCAGTAAATGAGAGGTGGATATAAAGCCCAAAGAGAGGGAAGACCAGTTGGACAAGCAAAGGAATAGGTAATGATCTGGCTAGGACAGTAAATAGCTTTTAATCGAGACTGTCAGTGTTTAAATATAGGTAGTGTTTCAAAGCAGGCAATGCAATAACAAGATCTGGTTTACTGTTAGGGTGTTTGGATTATGCAGAGTTTAGCCTGAAAAATTATTGTACTCAATATTGAACACGGAGGTCTTCAGTGTCCCCAAGTGCCAACTGCGGAGTTGGACTTGGAGATGGTGCTGAGCTTTGCTAGAACAGTGCACCAAGCCTGACACAGAGATGTTGGGGAGGGAGCAGGCTTGTGTGTGAAAGTGCCTGGTAACTGAAAGCTAAGGGCCTTCCTTGCAGGCAGAAGGTAGATATTTTGTGAAGCAGTCACACACTCTATGCTTCATTTCCCCAATGTAGGCACGTCCACCTTGTGAGTAGCGAATGCAGTAGATTAGATTGTGAGGAGTGCAGCTTCACCTAGACGCTATGTTTGGGCCTTTGTATAGTGAGGTGAAATGAGGCAAATGAGCAGGCGTTTCACCTTTGCCAGTTACGGGAAGGTGCCGTGAGGCGAGTGTTAGGAATAAACGAAGAGTGAAGAGTGGAACAGAGAGTTTGAGGGGAACAGTCACTGTGGAAGACAAGCAATGGCGTGGAGGGGAGCATGTGTCCAGTGGTGGCATCCCACTGGAGGTGCCCGAAATGGTGGTTGATTATCTTCTCGATATGGATGCTGGTGAAATGACAGGTAAGGACCCAACACTTTCACTGTTACAGGAGGGATGAGAGCAGTAGAGCAGGAGATGGATCAGACCTGTCGATAACAATGCTGGGAAATGCTCGAATGAGGATGAAGGTGGTCATTTCAGAGGCTACCTTGTCGAGGTTGGCCTCATCAGAACATATGCAATGGAGTCAGAAGAACTGAGAGAATGGAATGGAGCCATTAAAGGAATCAGGATGTGAAGATGTACATCCAAGTACCTCTGGGAGTCAGTGAATTTATAATAGATTTTAGTGGCCACTATCCACAGAAATGGAAAAATTGATGCCCGGTAAGAGAATGGAGGAGTCACAGATGCAACAGATTAAATTGAAGGCAGTGACGAAATTCGAAGAGAAATTGATTAACTTTTACAATTCCAGGCGAGAGAGAGAGGCAGACCGATGACATCATGGAAACATCTGAAGAAAGAGTTGTGGGCAGGTGCCAAAATAGGACGTGTTCCATGTACCCCGTGAAGAGTCACGCAGATACCAATGGCCAACCCTCTGACCTGAAGAAAATGAGAGGAGTTGAAAGAGAAGTATTTTTGTGTGGGAGGGCAAGCTCGACCAAGCGGTGGATGGGAATGATTGATGGGGTTTTATTCAGCAGAGTGCGGAGAGCCCTGAGGCCATCCTGGTGGGGAATGGACACGTCGAGTGATTGCATGGCTATGGTAAAGAGAAGGCCGCTGGAGCCTGCAAAGTGGAAATTCAAAAACTGCCATAAAGTGCTAGAGGATTTGCGGATGTGCATGGGCAGGGGCTAGACCGGGGTGAAAAGACTGAGTCAAAGTAGGAAGTGGTATCTTCTGTGTGGCAGGAACAGGGAGAAACAATAGGTCTGCCAGAGCAGTTCTGTTTGTGGGTTTTCAGAAAGACGGAGAAGTGAGCTGTGCAGTGCTGAGGGACAATCAGCTTGTAGGCAATGGGGAGAGATTACCTGATGAAATAAAGTCAGTAACCAGAGTTGTTACAATGGCCTCATGTTCCATTGTGGTGTCCTGGTCCAGGGGAGATAGGAAGGGGGATCAGGAGTTGGCGGTCAGCACTTTAGAGGTCAGTCTGCCAGAAAATAACAACATCACCCTTGTCAGCAGGCTTAATAACAAAGTCAGGATTGAATTGAAGTGTAGGAAATGCAGTGTGTTCCGAAGAAGAAAGCTTGGATTGGGTATGGGGGTGTGTGGGCGAGAATTTGAGGCGAACAATATCATGTCAAAAGGTGATAATGAACAGATTGAGTGCAGGCAAAGGACAGGGGGAGGGGTCTGGGAGGGAGTGCATTGGAGCTAGGCGAAGCATTCTGTGGAACTGTGGAGGACCATTGGCAGAAGAAATGGGCAAGGAGGCAATGATGACAGAAGAATACTTCAAAGGCATGCCGTGCCCGAAATTCGTTAAGTCGGGGAAGCAGACAGATATAGCTGAGACTTTTATGAGTACATAACACTCTGCATCGGACCGAGCAAGGTTAGGAGGTCAATGCTGAACAGGAGGTGGGGTTGGAGGAGAGGACACAGTCACCGGTAAGGGGAGTTTAAGAAGTTTCCAGACGGCCGTGTGCATCTCTCAGTTGGTGCATCTTATGTATCACGATGCCTGAAAGGAAAATGATTTTTTTCTTGGTAGCACAACTAATGAGGCGCAAGAAGAAATGGAACTGGGGAATGGTGCACCCCTGAGCTATTATCATGTGACGCTGTTGGAGAGAGAGGTTGAGAATGTGTCTGTGACACAGCATTTTACTGAGTGTGGACCTCGGGATGCTGGAGAGTAGCGGTCTGTGGAACATTGAACATCATCGAGATAACTGTGATCCTGAGTGGATTCAAAGCACGAAGGATTGATTGGAGCCTACGTGGGATGAACCTGATCCGGAGGCAGTCACTGAGAATGTGATTAGGCTGAGAAAACATTTTTTTTTTGGCAAACACCTGGCCAAACACCAGAAGTAGAAGTAACAAACGTATTGTTAGTGGATAACTAGGAAGATGGAATGGAAATCCTTTCGGAGAGAATATCAGTAACTGCCGAAGTTAGATATGCCTAGAAGAAATGTGGTAGTCAGCTAAATTTTAAATACAAACCGAAAGAATTGAGAATCAGAAACAAAACAGTGGTTGCTGGAGAAAGCAAAGCAAATCTGGCAGCATCTGTGAAGCGAAATCAGAGTTAACGTTTCGGGTCTAATGACCATTTTTCAGAAATTATGGCACCTGGGAAAATGTCATTTTGTATGTAGAAGATAGGGCTAATGAGTAAATGATGCGGTGGATAGATTCGAAAAAAGAGAATAACAGGTGGACAGACAAAGGAGTAGATAATCTTCTGGCAGGGACAGAATGGAGACTCCATGTTAATGGAGACTGTTACTGGCTAGTAATCAGCATGATGTAATGACAGTCTATGTGATAAAAAGATCTGGTATATAAGTTAGGGGTGAGGACAGAGAAGAGTTCAGACCAGTACTCGTACCTCTGTTGTTTGTGATGAAAATCGATGAATTGGCTGAAAATATAGATGCTTGTGATAGTAAGCTTGTGAATGACACAAAGATTGGGCTATTTGTTGGTAGTGTAAATGGTTGTCAAAGGATACAGTGGGAGACATATCAATTGCAGATATGGACTGAAAAATGGCTACTGGAGTTCAAACTCGTTAAGTGTGAAGTGTTTCACGTCAGGTGAGGAAATGTGACAGGAAACTCTGCAGTTAATGGAATGACAATCAACAGCATGCATCTTTGGTTTCTAGTCCATAGCTCCCTGAAAAAGTCCATTCGAAAAGATAGGGTAGTAGAGAAGGCGTCTGGCTTGCTTGCCTTGACCAGTTGAGAAATTGAGTACAAGAATCAGGAAGTGATGTTGCAGCTTTATAAAAATGTGGTTATGTCACACTTTGAGTATTGCGTTCAATTCTGTTCACCATATAGCAGGAAGGATGTGGAGGCTGTGGAGGGCTAGAAGAGATTTATCAGGATGCTGCCTGGATTAAAGCGTATGGTCAAGAAGGAGAGGCTGGAGAATCTCAGGTTGTTTTCTCTGGAGTGACAGAGGCTGAGGGCAGACATGATGGAAGTCCATAAAGTTATGAGATGCACAGGCAGTGTTGATGACTGGAATTATTTTTTCTCAGAGTTGGAATGTCTAATACTTGAAATTATGCTTTTAAAGTGAGACGGGTAAATTCAAAGGAGATGCAAGGGCCAAGTTCTTTGGACAGAAATTCCTGAAACACACTGACATGAGTAGTGGTGAAGACCAGATTCGATAGGGATGCTAACGGACTTTTAGATAGGCACATAAATAGGCATGGATTGGAGGGATTTGGAACAAAGCAAAACAGAAGGCATGAGTTTCATTTGACATCATGTTTGGCAAATGATTTTGAACTGAATGGTATGCTCCTGTGCTGCATTGTTCTGCACTAAAACGTTTAGGATGATGATGATGGAGAATGGCATGCAACAATTCAGAGGAAGAAAAATGAATTCTTAATAAACAAACGTCCATTGGGCAAATCCGAGCTGGATAGGTATGATTAAAATAAGAGGTTGGTGGGAACAGCAGTACTACATTCACAAAGAATGTGGGCCAGATATATTCGAGGCATATTTCCTCAGAGGAGAGAGGTAGGTCCAACAAATCTAGAGTTCACTGGATCAAAAATAAAGCAAAAATTAATATTAGACAAAATGTATTTTTGATAGGTATATGGTAGAAAATACAATTGGAAATAGAGAGGAATATAAACAATTGGGGTTTAGGTGCTGCGGTAAAAGAAGAAAAGAGGCAGCAAACATAAAGATAAATTCTAAAATTGACTCCAGACTTATAAACAGTAAAACGGTGCGAAAGTTGATGAATTTCTGTATTGTGTCCAGGATAGTTTCCCACATCAATATATCCAGAATGCAACGGGCGAAAAGCAATATAGTAATAATGAAAGAGACAGATTTAATTCGTAAAATCACTGTGCATAAACATGTATCCAATAGTGACTAGAACATATGAAGTTCAAAGTTATCGTTTAAAATTGCATGACAGTGCATGAATCAGGTATTAGAATTTTAGATTTAGGTAAGGTCGACGAGACAGAGACAGAGATGCTCACAGTAAACTGAATAAATCTGCGAATGAATCAAACAACTGAAGGTCATCGGAGGACAATTAAAGAAGCATTTAACACAATACAAAACAAATCTATATCCCTGAGAACGAAATTCTCCACTTCACAGGGGGGAAATATCATGATAACAAGAGATAAGGGAAAGTTAAAAAAAAAGTAAAAGAAAGAGCTTTGAAAATTGGGGAAGAAAAACAGATACTGCTGAATAGGAAAAATACAAAGACCAGAAAACGACCACAATGCCGCGTATAAGAACTACAGAAAAGGATTAGTGAAATAAAAGGAAAACAGTTGATCTGGAGCAATGTTCGCTCATCACAAACCGAATTTTGGATAATATCAATGACTAATGTGAAATGGCAAGTGTATGGCATCATTACTTTGGTTCAGTGACAAACCCGCAAAACGTAACGGTTTTCACCCAAGTGGTTTATGGAAGTCGGAGAACACATTGTACACAGGAATATAGGGAAAGAAGTAGGCCATTCATCCCCTCGAACCTGCTATGCCATCCCATGAAATTATGGCCAGAACATTTGGTAGAGATGTTAGGAAACGTGAGAGGGAACTGAGGTTAAGTAATATACAAATGAAGCAAATGTGATGTCAGAAAATACATCATTCATGTACCAATTACTTGGGATGACGGAATGGTTCTGTCAGTCATTGGCCTGGTTGCAAGTTCAAATGAGCGACCCTAGTGGACATTGGGTGATCATTTGGATGGAGAAAGTTTGCAAGGGATTGGGAAAAGGCAGGACATTGGCAATGATTAATAAAACTGGAACAGGCAATGATTCTGAGTGTTATGGTTTGGGGAAATTTTATGTGTCATTCAACTCAACCCAAAAAACAAACACACCGAGACATTTCGAATCTTCGTCAATGTTTATCCATGCATATGTAAGTTCTACACAAAGCATAGTAGACATTTGGAATATTAACGCAAATAGTAGTGGATGCTTGATCAGTTTTAAATTTGAAATCTGTGATGATGCATATTTTTGTAAAGCAATTGAATTAACAGACATGAGCCAAAGGGAGGTATATGGTGTTAGGCTCCAAATCAGCCATGATCTCATGGAAGAGAAGAACAGACGCAAGGGGCTGAGTGGCCTCCACCTGTTCCAATGCTATTTTGTTTCTACAGCAGAAGTAAGAATGATTCCAGGAAGGAGAAACGTCAGTTATGCGACTTTATAGATGTTTTCAAACAATGAGAGGTTTGGATAGAGTAGCATTCCCGAGCTTCACAGTGGCTCATAGCTTGGGATGACATGGTGATACAGTGGTTAGCATTGCTGATTCACAGTGGCAGGAATATGGGTCCGAATCCAGCCTCGGGCAACTTCCTGTATGAAGCGTGCACGTTTTCCCTGTGTCTGTGTGGGTCTTTGTGTCTGCTCTGGTTTCTTCCCCAAGTCCACAGATGTGCAAGTTTGATCATGTTAAAATTACCCATAGTTTTAAGGTAAGTGTCGGTCAGGTACTTTAATCATGGGAAATGCAGGCATACCTTTGGCGTATGACTGTCAGTGGGATTCTGTTCAGAGGATTGATGCTGACTCGTTCGGCCGAATGACCTGTTTCCATGCTGTTGGATTCTATTGTTTTAAAAGAAGAAAACTGTTCCTGCATAAAGGGAAAGCAAACTACGTGAGAGGGAACTGAGGTTAAGTAATATACAAATGAAGCAAATGTGATGTCAGAAAATACATCATTCATGTACCAATTACTTGGGATGACGGAATGGTTCTGTCAGTCATTGGCCTGGTTGCAAGTTCAAATGAGCGACCCTAGTGGACATTGGGTGATCATTTGGATGGAGAAAGTTTGCAAGGGATTGGGAAAAGGCAGGACATTGGCAATGATTAATAAAACTGGAACAGGCAATGATTCTGAGTGTTATGGTTTGGGGAAATTTTATGTGTCATTCAACTCAACCCAAAAAACAAACACACCGAGACATTTCGAATCTTCGTCAATGTTTATCCATGCATATGTAAGTGAAGGTTGCTCGTTCTGTGGGAAAACTAAATATTTCCTCAGATTTTATTGAATATGAATATTATGTTATTTTTACATGGACATTATATCATTTGAATGTACCAATCGCCTAAAATTCATATGGTTCGATTCATCCAAATGTGGTCAAATTCTATTGTTGATGTGTGAGTAAAGAATTAACAGCAGAGAGTAGGCGCAGGACAAAGGGCTGGTTAACAAATGGTCAAATGCTGTGTCTTTAATCTATTTATTCAGTGATACCTTAATCTTAGTGTTTTAAATATCATATCTGTTTATTTCCCCAGAACAATGTCTTAACATGTTAGTATTCGACATCTGGCCTTCCTCTCACGCTAAAGGAACTTTTTACTCTGAGCCGATTACGATTCATATGGGAATGTGTTCTATGTGATGCTTTGTAGACCAGGAACATGCCCATTTTTAATCTTTGTCCTTTGTCTGTGCTCTCTATCTTCTGCAAATGTCTGACTCCAAGCAATCTTAATACATTGGATTAATTTAAAAATATTTCCTAAGCGACATAACTTTCTCAAAATAAAATCCGACTTGAGATTTTTTATCACTTTACTTGAAAAGGTTTTTTTTTCTTTTTCCAGGCTTCACTCCACACAGCAGATACGCTCTGATTCTGTGATTCAATGCTTCCAAGAAGTGCCAGATCTTTTTATTTTCAGATACACTGAAGTCATTTAACGCTCAGAGATTTCTCATTTTTGTCTGCAACATGTTTTAAAAAAAAGGAACGAAGGGCATAGTAGTGCACAGTATAGAACCAGACTCTATGTCCCACAATATTGTGCTGAACGTGATGCCAAGTTAATGTAATGCATTCGACCAAACCTTGGTTCATATCCCGACATTCATTACATAATATATGCTTATCTCACAGTCCCTTAAATGCTCTTCTTGCCTCCACCTGCACCAGCGTATTCCAGACTCTTCCTATCTGTGTAAAAAAAAACTTGCTCTTCACATCTCCTTTAAACTTTGCCACCTCACCTAAAAGAAAATGTTTGACTCTGAGTAAGAGACATGCAATTCTTGGAAAAAGATTGTGACCATTAAACCTATCTGTGCATCAATGAAGTCTCCCCTTAGCCTCCGCCAAGCCAGAGTAAACTTCCCGAGATTTTCTGACCTCCAACCTCACATCCTCCAATTTAGGCAGGATCCTGGCAAACCTTTTCTGCACTTTTCCCTATACCTCCACAACCTTCCTGTAATGTGGTGAGAAGGAGAGAACACAATACTCTAAGGGTGAACTATCCAAAAGGGTATAAAGCGGCAACATGATGGCCTGACTCCAATACTCAATTTCAAGAGCAATAAAGGCAAGCATGTTATATGCCATACTCATCTTCTTATCTACTTGCGTCGTCTTTCAGGGAGCTATGGAGGTGAACCCCAAGATCCCTCTGTACATCAGTGCTATTCCGGATCCTGTCATTAACTGTGCATTTTTCGTTACACGTGATATTCCAAAGTACAACACTTCATAGTTACCCTGGGTAAATTTCAACTGCCTTTGTCCGCCCGTACTGGCAACTGAACCCGCTGTATGCTTTGACAGCCTTCACCAATGTCCACAAAGGCACTTTTTTTTAATCGTCTTCAAACTTACAAACACGTACGTGTACATTTTCATCCAAGTCATTTATAAATGACGATCAGCCAAGTTACACGTAAGGATCCTTGTGGAACTCCACTCGTCTCGGACCTCAAGCCAGAAAACCCGATTCCACCACTATGTGCAAGCCATTTCTGAATCCAAGCATCCAAATCACTATGTTTCTAATGTATGTTAACCTTTCTCATGAGACTAACATATTAAAAACCTTACTGAAATGAATGTAGGCAGCAACCACTGCTCTAAACTCATTGACCAACTTTGGCATCACCATGAAAAATTCAATCAAGTTGGAAGGCATGAACAACCTTGCTCAAAGCCACGTTCACTATCCTAAGCACGCCATGCTATTCCAAATGTATGCAAATCCCACTCCTGAAACATATCTGCAATACCTTCCCAAGCATGGATTTAAGATTCAGCATTCTATAGTCCCTGTTTCCCTTCTTGAACAAAAGAACAACATTAAGTATTCCCCCGTTTTCTGAGATCTTTACAGTGCACATTGAGGATGAAATGACCTTGGTAAAGACTCCATAAATCTGCTTTCTTGCCTCTTAATAACTTGGGATCCATACCATCTGTCTTTGGGGACGTATCCAGCTTAAGACTCTTCAAGAGACTGACAGCACTTATTTCTTGATCAAAAAATGCCCCTGCTTGTTGGCATGCTCCACACTAATCTCACTATACTATATACCATTCTCATGGTATGCACCAGGGTGAATGCAGACACAAAGTTGTCATTTGAGATCTCGCCCACATCCTCTGACTCAAGTTCTCTCCTTTATCTTTGAGTGGTCCTTCCTTCTCCCGAGATATCCTCTTATTTTTCATGTATGTGTGCAATGATTTGGGGTTCTCTTTACACCTACTTGCCAAGAGCATTTCATGACACCTTGTTGCTCCTGCTTGATTTCCTTCCTACGTTCTTTATATTCCTCAAGGGCGCTGTCCGATTTTGATTCCTAAACGTTAGTGTATTCTTCTTTGCTCATTTTCAAAAAATTCACAATCTCCAGAAAAAGGCCCCTGACATGCCACCCTCGTCCTTCCTCCTTAATGGTACACGACCGTTCTGAAAGCTGGTCATGAGTTGTTTAAACAACTCTGACATATACAATATAAACTGATGACGATTCCTCCCCACCGTGGGTGGCACGGTGGCACAGTGGTTAGCACTGCTGCCTCACAGTGCCAGAGACCCGGATTCAATTCCCGCCTCAGGCGACTGACTGTGTGGAGTTTGCACGTTCTCCCCGTGTCTGCGTGGGTTTCCTCTGGGTGCTCCGGTTTCCTCCCACCATCCAAAGATGTGCAGGGTCAGGTGAATTGGCCATACTAAATTGCCTGTAGTGTTAGGTAAGGGGTAAATGTAGGGGTATGGGTGGGTTTCGCTTCGGCGGGTCGGTGTGGACTTGTTGGGCCGAAGGGCCTGTTCCCACACTGTAATCTAATCTAATCTAATCTAAACTCTCCCATGCTCCAGCTGAATGTTACATTTTTTTGCAAAACTCCAATTTAATAGCTTCTGACAAGCTCTCTCTTATCTTTATACTTAGCTGTTTTATAACTGAAGGAGATCTGATCACTGCTTCCAAAATGGTCTCCCAGTGGACCATCAGTAATCTGGCCAGGCTAATTCGCCAATACAAAGTTCAGTATCGCCCTTCCTCTATTTGGATTAAGCATATCTGCTTCAAAAAACTCGCTGGGTTAAACTTAACAAATTCAGTTCTGTCTCTTTCTCCAAGGCAGTCGCAGTCAATATTGACGAATTTAAAGTTACCATTATGACAACCATTATGTCATTGCATCTTTCCATAATCTGCTGACATATATTTGTTCGTCAATGTCTCGATGGCTGTTGGATGCCCAACATTATAGAATGTGTATGTAGTATAATCCTAACAGAATGATTGCTCCTTTCTTATTTTTGAGCTCGACTCATATTGTCTCAGTGGATGAGCTGCCCCACCACACTCCCTCCCACCCGGGGGAGTCTTCTCTAAGTGCCATTCTCCCTGACGAGTATTGCAACTCCTTCACCAATTTTATTTTCTCTCTATCTCGTCTGAAACAACGAAACTCTGGAATGTTGAGCAACCAGTCCTGCCCCTCTCTCAACCAAGTCTTTGTAATGGTCGCAACATATTCCTGCATTTATCGTCATTTCCCTTCTTGAGCAGAGAAACAACAATTACTACGAACCAGTTCTCCGGGACCTCGCGAGTGGCTGATGAGGATTCGAGGATCTTGGTCAAGGCCACATCAATCTTGTCTCTCAATAACCTCACATAAATAAAAGCGCAAACAGAACCATACAGATTTTACAGGACACATTCAAACAATTTATACAATATCATTTTATCTGTGATAAGATGCATGGAAAAACTTTACTTTTTAATATTTATGGTTACACTGTGCTGGACAAAGAATCCAGTCTGTGGACTCTAATATACAGTGATAACAAGGATTGTAATAATATTCAGAGGAGATCTGTCTTCTGAAAAATATGTTCAGTTTCTTTACTAACATATATTAGTTCATTACTAGAATGCATCCATGATTGTATTAACAATCAGAATAATTCAATGATTAGCCACTGGCTCTTACTACATGTTAGATCCAGAAATCATGCTGATATAAACAGCAACATCAGGCAAAGTACTGTATTTATACTGGATACAGGGTATAATATGTTTTAGGTCAGTGAATTAAAAAAAAAATCAGAAGAGGCAAGCCATTTGCTGCCTTATGCTGACATCAAAAAGAGAATTTAAGTATAGAGGGTATGAGCCAAGGGGCTGGATTAATTTGCTGTCATGTTTGAAACAAAGTCATGGTCTGAAGGGCCTGTTTCTGTGCTGTTGAGTTCTATGTTCTGTGATAAGTATCCACATCAATATTTAGGTAAATCATCAGGTCAATGTCTTTTTTTTATTGTTACAGTTAACCTACTTACAATCGTGATCATTTCTCGTGGAAACTACGGGCTTTCTAAGTGCATCTCTCAATACCTCGTATCCATGGAAACAGCTGATCTACTGTTCGTTTTACTTGATTTAATAGCAAGGCACATTCCAATCATTTATAAGAGTTCCTTTAGTTTTCTGTTGTCTGTCCCTATATGTAATATCCCTGCCATCCTGCTTTACACAGTTACGGACTGTTCTATCTGGTTTACTGTCTCTTTCACCTTTGATTGATTTGTTGCCATTTGTGTGCCGAAGCTAAAAACAAGATATTGCAATGAAAAAAAAACAGCAGCTGTGGTTCTAGGGACAATACCTGTGCTCAGCTGTTTCAACAATATCTTATGGCATTTTATGCTTTCAAAGAAGTACAAGCTTGGTAATAATCCTTGGTTTTGTCATGTAGCAATCAGAGCTCTTATCACTGAATTCTGGACAACAATTGAATTCCTTCATTATATTATCAACTCTTTTCTCCCATTTATTGTGATTTGTGATACTGAATTCTTTCACGATTAAACGCATTTTAATGGCAAGCAGAGCCCGCAGGAGAATTTGCAACCAAGGCAACGGGGAGCATATGAGAGATTCTGAGATAGAGAACAGAAGAAACCCTATCATTTTGCTCCTTTTGGTTTCTGGAAATTTCATTATTTTATGGGCCATGTTTCTGGTATCTTGTCTGTGGATCCAGGTGTATTTTTTGCAATATCTTTCTGAATTGCCACCTCGTTACGTACAAGAACTTGGATTTATGTTCCAGCTCCTGAGAAGCTGCGCAAATGCTGTGATTTACGTAACAACACAAACGAAGTTCAGACAGCAGCTGAAGAATGTATTGAAATATCCATTTATTTTAATTCTAATGTTCATTAAACGATTTGAATAACTGTGTAATTTCTTGCCAAAAGCCCAGGAACTGAGCAGATTTCGACTGTCAACAAAGGTCAGCACAGTATTCCAGATTAGGACATTCGGACCACTAAAATACCTCTGCTGCTATGTGATCCTTATCCCTCTATGTACCTGTCTCTTCATT
The DNA here is from genome assembly GCF_037043375.1 of Chiloscyllium plagiosum. NCBI lineage: Eukaryota > Metazoa > Chordata > Chondrichthyes > Orectolobiformes > Hemiscylliidae > Chiloscyllium > Chiloscyllium plagiosum. The sequence continues at coordinate 69,811,845 of NW_028270160.1, forward strand.
TATCTGTCAAGATGTTTCTTAACAATTGCAGATGTATTCTGCCTCCACCATCATCTTTGGCTGCGCTCATGCGCTTAAAAGTTGCTACTCAACTCTCCTTCAAACTTACCCTTTAATGAAATCTATTTACCACAGTATTCGGCATTTAGCCTGGGGGAAAAGATCAAACTATGCATTTTATTCATACTTCTTACACTTGTGTAAATTTAGACCTGTTTTAGACGCTTATTTTCCAACTTTAAATTGAAAACAAACGAAGTCGCCTTATTTCAGGATGGATGCAGTTAGTATTGCAGGCAGTTCAGGTTAGGTTTACTCGATTGATTCCGGAGATGACAGGTTTGCCTTACAGAGAGACACTAAGCAGTTTAGCCCTATACTCCATGGAGCTTAGAAGAGATCTAACTGACGTTTTTATGAAGCTGTAGGACATTTAATAAATTGCTGTAGGAAGGATGTTTCCTCATATGGGGTAGTCTAGAACAAGAGGTCATAACTTTATCATAAATGATTGCAAATTTCAAAGAAAGATTAGGAGAAATTACTTCTCCCAAAAGATTATGAATCTGTAGAATTCACTAAACCCAAAGTGATTTGGATGCTGGGACATTGAATACGTTTAAGAAAGAGATAGAGTTTTAATTAGTAATGGATTCAAAAGTTCTGCAGAGTCAGCATGAAGTTGGAGGTGAGTTTGAGAAGCGATCAAACATGATAATATTAAAGATCTGAATTTCTTACTCCTGAACATAATTCTTAGATTATTGTCATTAGTTGTGTTTGCTTATATGTTCGTCTTTGTGTGAATGGGAAGTGAATGCGAATGTATTGATTGAAAGCATAAATGTTCATCAGACTACCTCGTGGTTTAATTTTAAATTATGGTGTGTTTAATAAAATAAGTATTTTGTTGAGGTACAAAATGTTGCCTTGTGTTGATTATTTGTAAAGTCAGGGATTGGTTGATCAAAAGACTAGTTAGGAAACAATTCAGTAAATTCGGGGGTCTTCGCAGATTGCAATTTTGTTGTGCTATGCACAAAGAGATACGAACTTTTACTTCGTACAACTGTCTATCTCCATGTTATAACATATTTGGTGTCTTGAGTCCTGCAAGGAAATAGAGGTCTGGAATTAGATTGTGACGCTCAGTGTGGATAATCAGACAGCGGGTTTGTGCTCAAACTTCAGATGGCACGGCAAATTGTTAAAGAGTTTTCACCTTGTCAAATGCTTCCTTGTTATATTTCTAAGGTATGACTGAAGCCGAACAAACAGAGCTCGCCAGCTGACTGGAACAGTCTCGCACAATGATTAGCACTTCTGTGTCACAACACCAGGGACACGGGTTTCATTCCACTCTCGGGTGACTATCTGTGCGGAGTATGTACATTCTACCCATGACTGCGTTGGTTTCATGTGGAGGTTCCTGTCAACTCCCACAGTCGATAAATATGCATAATCGATACATTTGCCGTGGGATTACCAGGATAGGGACGAGTGGTGAGTCTGGTTGGGATTCTGTCTGGATAGTCAGTGTGAAATTGATGAATTGAATAGCCTGTGTCTGCACTGTCGGGAATCTATGATAAAGTTGCCAGACATTGCTAAGAAGGCAGGCATTCTACATTTAATAATGATGCATTTCGTCTGAGTGGAAATAGACAGTTCAGGTACCAAGTGCAGTGGATTGGATGTTTCAGTGAGCTTTGAGTTGCTGTTCGAGATAAATTGGGTGGAGAAAATTGTAGATAGAGCACCAATGGGCAGAAGAAGAAAGATAATTCCAAATAAACAGTAAAAAAAACACCCTACGGATACTGTAAATCAAAAGCAGCGATTGCTGAAAAAGAGCAACGGGTTTAGCAGCATCTGAAGAGAGAAATCAGAATTTCCATTTTAGGTCTTGTGATTCTTCTTCAAACTCTCAGGTAATTCCAAAGAAAATTTGAACTGGAATTTTTAGGCAAGAGAGAAACGAAAGAAATATATGGAGAAAGGAAAGAACAACATTTTAAAATTGAAATTATTCGGCTTACCACAGCTAAAATGGAGGTTTGGTGTATGTAGAAAGGTTGGTTCTCGGCAAAATCCATGCTTCAATCAGTAGATATTCAAGGTTGTGCAGCCTTTATTATAACTTGAAGAGGAGAGCTTTGACTTATTTTTCCAGTAATTTAAGAAGAAAGTAATGCAAATAAAATGGCCATATGCAAATTTGACCTTGCCCATGCGAGTGCGTGCTATTTTCTGTCTGTCAGGAGCTGTTAATCCTAACCTGAAGAGAGTAAATCCGATTTAAGAGGCAGAAGACACTCGTAAAATGAGCACATTGGTCAGTCGCTGGATGCCGGAGGTATACCAAATTCCTAAGAAGGAGGATTTGAAGAAACATTATATGCTTATTCTGCTGTTTTTGATCGAAATTGCTTTCGAGCTGAAAATTTCAGTGAAAGTGACATGCTGGAGATAGTCCATCTTTGATGAAGACAGGAGACCAACTGAATAAGACCATTATAATCGTCGGTAATGAACAATGCGAGGAAAAATGATCTGATTAACGGCCTGATCAATTATATTCTAAGCGTGGATTGGGCAGGTCAGTTCAGGATCCAATTCACTTGTAGCACGCGGGGACGGAGTGTTCCTGGAGAGTACTATATAATTCAGTATGTATTCAATCACCAAGAGGGATTACAGATCCTATTCACTCTTTCTATTGTGTGATTCGATGAAATTTTACTAGTAGACTTTACGATTTGTTGGTTTGAGATCCAATATTTTTTCCGCATTGTGTCATAACAAAATCATCGTCTCTTTCTCTGTTTTGTATTCGACACAAACTCAGTAATCACAGAATCGTTCCCTGGCTCATGATCTTATCCTGTAATAGTCAAACACCCGCCACCCTGGAGGTTCTTCACAAATCAACTTTCCCAGTAATGAAGAGTGTGTCCCTATCAATTTCACAATCAACTTTTCCATCTTATTCACTGTCACCTCACCTTCTAGCCACACAGAAGGAGGAAGGCGAGAGGAGGGAAACAGATCCTGAGGGGAGTAGAACGGCCAGCAATGGTTGAAAGCACAGATGGAATTATGATCTGAGTAGATTTCTCTGTGCCATGAGCAACATCACTGCAATCGTAACGACATGGAATTAACCATTTTGTCGACCAAGAGTGAGGACATGGAGCAAGATGGCCAGATCGATTGCCAGAAGGACTTATTTAATCGAACATATGAGTAATTCACTCCGTTTAGACGTTTAATTGGAAAAGAAATCTAATGACGTAGTAGTACTCTTCTTGGCTGAATTTTATAAGACCAGGGTTCAAGGCTCACATGCCCTAGAAATACATCACAGCATGTTCGAACTGGGTGATTGAAATGTCTATAATTGTGATACAGACCGAGACGGTCCAGGTTCAAGTCCCATCTCTCCCAGAGATGTGCCAGAACATTTGTGGGCGGCACGGTGGCACAGTGGTTAGCACTGCTGCCTCACAGCGCCTGAGACCCGGGTTCAATTCCCGCCTCAGGTGACTGAATGTGTGGAGTTTGCACGTTCTCCCCGTGTCTGCGTGGGTTTCCTCCGGGTGCTCCGGTTTCCTCCCACAGTCCAAAAGATGTGCAGGGTCAGGTGAATTGGCCATGCTAAAATTGCCCGTAGTGTTAGGTAAGGGGTAAATGTAGGCGTATGGGTGGGTTTCGCTTCGGCGGGTCGGTGTGGACTTGTTGGGCCGAAGGGCCTGTTTCCACACTGTAATGTAATCTAATCTAATTATAAGTCAAGTTAATTCATAAATATCAGTCAACGATTAATGGTAAATTGATTGAAAATATTGCACCAACCTGTGTGACGAAAGGAAATTGCCGGCGTTGACGTGGTGTCAGCGAGAATGAATAATCCAGAGATAGAGATTTAATTGGCAGCACAATCACACCCCGCACCACGAGATGCAATGCAGAAATTCACTTCCGTACAGATGATCAGTACCAAGGTCAAGAATAGCAGATCCCCGAGAACACCGCCATCTGGAAGCTCCCCTCTAATACATTGACCATCCTCACTTGCAAATACATTGTCGTTCTTTCTGTGATCCAGGAATTCCCTCTCTGACAGCTTTGTGTGTCTACTGGGCAGCATATCGACTGCAACGGTTCGAGTACATTCTCCAGTACAATAATGAATAGACAATAAATGCTGGACCATCCAGCGAAGCCTATACTGTCAACAAGACTCATTTTTTAAAGTGATGGTATCTACAAAGTAAGTATTTTCTGAGTATTATATTTGCCCTTACATTTCAATAATGCAGTCTGTGCAAGCAGACTGAATTGACATTTGTCTCCCTATGTATAGTCCTAATGGCCGTAGAACTATTTACAGCAAACAGACGGTGCTAAATTACCTTCTCATCCTTCTGGTTAACAAGTTGGAGAATAGGAACGGCACTCTACAATTCTTGATAACAGGATCAAAGGAAAATATTTGCCCTCCTGGAAATTTTGTGACAAATTCAAAAGTGTTCGATAATTTCCTCATTCTCCATGTTGCATTCCCAATCGATATTAGTGATGACATCAAGTTCCTGTTTATTAAGATTGAGAGTGTTGGTGATCTCCTGTAAAGTACAAAACCAGAATAACCAAGGCAATTCACCAAGTGAAGGTGGTCCCAAAGTACAGTTCAATAAAGTTCCAGAATTTGGTCATATGACAGTGAATAAATTGGCAGTTCAATTCCAGGTTAGGATAGTTTGCAGTTTCATGGAAATTTGCAGATTACGGTTCTTTCGTTGCCTGCGTCATAGCTGGGAGAGATCATGAGTTTGAAATGTCCTGTCTGATGAGCAAACCAGTTGCAATCCTGCATTTGTATTGGAGGGAGTGATCACAGAAGTGAGAGGGTTGAGTACTGAGTACTGAGCAAGTGTGTGCTTTCTCTTAAACGGTGTCAACTTCTGGAACGCTGCCTTGTTGAAAGCCTTTGCAAAGTAACGAAACGAGTTACTTACATATGAATCCTTCTCACCAGCTGCCATTGCTGTAATATTTATTCAGTTGTCCAGTTTCCGAGCAATGGTTAACCCCAAGATGTTTTCACGGATTTATAACTGTAAAGGAATTGAATGTTGAAGGTCAATGATTCCTTTATCACGTTCTGAAGAAAGATTGACTGACAGTCATGCGGAATATTTTTTTCACTCAATCATCACTCCAGCCAGAAAGTTTCCCAATTTACAGTTTTATGTGGACAAACATGGTTTTAAACATCTTATAGAATGACGTAAACTTTAGAACATAAATATCTCTTCATAGATTGAAAAAATTAACAAATATAAACAAAATTTAACAAATATTAACACATGAAAAGAATTTTCAATAATTGTTACAATACAGGGTTAACCCCCCCCCCCACGCCCCCCCCCCCCCCCCCCCCCCGCTAAGTTAAACCAGCCATACAGAAAATGTTCACCTTCCGCCATAATTTGTTAAAATTCGAGAGGCAAAGAACTATCCCAGAGATCATTACTTTCTAAAAATAAAGTCCAACAGAGATTAGGGGTTAGTCAACATGGCTTTGAGTGTGGGAAATCATGTCTTACAAACTTGATTGAGTTTTTTGAAGAAGTAACAAAGATGAGGGCAGAATGTTGGACGTGATGTATATGGACTTCAGTCAGGCATTCGACAAGGTTCCCCATGGGAGACTGGTTAGCAAGGTTAGAGGAGTGATAAAGACTGCTGTGGTTATCATGGATTCCACCTGACAATCTTTCAAAGTCTCCGACTCTCTATCTGTCCATATCCCGCATTTCCCATTTCTTCTCTTTGAAAGGGCTAACATTCGGATACAGTTTGTGAATGTAGCTGCTGACAGCCTTTCTGCCCCCGGCTGGATAAGGGTTCAGATTCTCCAGATAATGTGTCTGTCACGTTGGCCTCTGGTAAAGTGACATTTCTTCCCTCCAAATATTATGAGCCGATAAAAATTCAAATATAGATCATAATCCACCAGAAATAAACGCGGTTGCATCTCAACTGTGCGTCGACAATAATGTATTTGCTGTTGGTGTAAAAGGAATAAATGATACGGTGGGAAACGAGAGTGATCAGGTCGTGCTGTATGTGCCACTACCACAACATTCCCCAGCAAGTCTGCAGTATTTGAAGCATCACCTCGTTAAGCACAAGAAATTGGGAGTGAAGGAATGAGAATAAAAGAGGAGGAGAAGCAAAGCATTGTGCAACAGAGGAAACAAATTCCAGTTCTAATCAATAGTTTGTGAGAAACTGCATTCTTAAATGCAACTGAACAAGTGATCACCAATTCGTGGCAGGCTGAGATCAAACACAGGAAGAATGCTGAGCCACTTGATCTGCAATGCAGAATTTTCGTATAGTTGAAGCAATGGGCCATCGATGCAGTGTAAACACAAGGTTGGGATTTGAAACCAGGATTGCCTGCTTATTAAGCAGACGATATTCACCGACTAAACCACTGCTCCAAGCTCCACGGGCTCTTGCTACAGCCGTTCATGCAGTTTCTCTGTGACTTGATCACATTAACTCGGAAAATTGTTTTCGTTACCAACGTTGCTAAGTGCGAATTTCGATCAAACACCGCTTTTGGCAAAGAAAATGCAAGTCCACAAATGAACATCCTCCACTGAAAATGCACAGAATCATCTCTTGAATTGATTTCAAACTGATACTTTCACCTGTTTAAACTGACGGCTTAAAGAGTATGCATTCATGTTCTCGGGGCCCATGAAAAGCGTTACTACACCCAGAAGGAACCTCACACCAAAAGGAAAGGAGTCATTGGGGTGAATCAATCAGGAGTCGTGTGTGAATAAGTTAAACAGTGTGCAGTAAAGGCTGACCCATTAGCATGGGCACTGGCCTTGCATCACCAGCTCTTCAGTCACTTCCTGCCTCATTCCTCCTCGACATGATTGCTTTTCATTTTTATTTTACTGCGCTGCTCCACTTCTCCACTTATTACCGACCGATTGCAGATGTCTTATTGGAACCTACAACTTATTCAAAGAATACTAGGGTGGTAATGATCGGGGATTTTAACTTTTCAAAGATATACTGGGATTGCCATAATGCTAAGTGTTTAGATGGCAAGGAATTTGTTTGGCGTGTACAAGAATATTTTCAGATTCAGCATATGCATATTCTTAATGGAGAAGATGGAAACCTTGGTCTACTCTTGGGAAATAAGGCAGGCAGCTTACAGGAGTGTCAGTTTGGGGGAACACGATGGGACCAGCGATCATAATCGTTTTCGTTTTTATCTACTGAAGATCTAACAAAGAGGATTGATGAGGGCAGAGCCGTGGACGTAATCTATCTGGATTCCAGTAAGGGTTTTGACGAGGTTCCAAATGGGAGATTGTTTAGAAAGGTTAGATCACATGAAATGCAAAGAGAAGTAACCATTTGGTGATAGAACTGGGAAGATGGCACCAGACAGAGGGATGTGGTGGAGTGTTTCGTTTTCGACGTGAGGTCTGTGACCAGTGCTGCGCCACAAGGATCATTGCTGGGTACACTACTTCTCGTCATTCCCTACAACTTTTAGAAACCGATTCATGGTTTGTGGACTTCACTCACTGAGATAGTATTCACTTCCCATCCCTAATTACCTCCGAGATTGAGGTGGTGAGTTACTTTCATCGCATTAACTCTGCAGGTCATTGGTAACATTCACTGATCAGTGACATTCTCCTCACAGCGGCTCTGCCTCTGCTGCGGTCACTCTCAGAAACAATAAGCCTGGTTTCCTGCCTCGAATCGACAAAGGTCTGAAAGAATCGAATAGGGAAAGGATTAACTCAGATTACAACGGATTTTAATTAGATGTTTCAATGAGCCGAGGAGTTGCAGATGAAGATTGAAATTGAAATGTTGTATATTGAAAAGTCAAATCAGTGCAGGACTTTTTACACTTAATGTTAAGATCCTCGGCAGTCTTGCTGAATAAACAGACACTAGAGTGCAGATTCATATTACATTGGAAGTGTAGTTGCAGGTACATAGAATAGTGAAGAAGGCGATCATTATGGTTGCCTGCATTGTTCAGTACATTAGGCTTCGACGTTCAGAAGTATTTTCCGGCTGTACAAGACATTGTTCGGTACTTTTAGAATACTACTTGCAATTCTGATGACCTTACAACTGAAAGGATGTTGTGAATATTGAAATGCCTCATAAAAGCTTGACAAGAAAGATTCCCCCACTGGAGGGTTGCGCTACAGTGAGAGGCTAAATAGGTTCAAGCTATTTCCCCGAAAGGTCTGATGCTGCGAGGTGAGGTCTATAAAGTCATGAGAGGTGGATTGGATAATTAGAGAAGGTATTTTCTCGGAGTGGGGAAGTTAAAGACTACAGGGCACAAGTGTACGGTAAGATGGGAAAGTGTTTCAGCAGAGTTGCTTGTGTACAACTTTCCTATCTCCCTCCACTGGTTTGGATTTTCCAGCTCCTCTGTGATATAAAGGAAACAAGCTGGTTAGAATGTCATTCGGCAGACTGTCCGTCATTTCTTCAGTAGCAGTTCCCACATGGCTGAGATTTCAGTCCACACGTTAATATTTGTGAATGTATGAGACCACGAGTCAAGAGATTCGTCTGAGTCTATGAATGAATTCATTCAGTGTGTTGACTGAATGAGCCGCAACTGCTCTCAGAGCTTAAAAACTCAAATATCTGAGCTGCTCTAAAACATGATTGAGGATTTAATGATTCTCAGTCCTGCACGTTTAGAAACGGCACACAGCATCCCAATGATACTTTCCAGAGCCTACTTTGGGATACATTTGACAGACAGCGTACAGATGTTCACTATGACACCAGCAAATGAGAGCGCTCGTTGACATTGAACCAGCCTTCCTTCACACAGAAATCAAATGCGGTGCTAATTTTACAGAAAGGATAAGTGTATGGTAACTGTAGTACTAAACAAGATGGCCATGAATGCTGTACACATTTGGCGGATATTCAGGACCAGAGAGGAGAGAAGCCGAACAACGTTAGTGCTTAATAATAATTCTATTCCTTTTCCCAACTGTGGCAGATAGGGACGAGCAAATTCAAAGCATATAAATGTCGCTCATGGTTACTGGAATTATTCAAAAGTAAAGAAAATTGCGTGAAAAAATATTTACAAGGATGATGTTAGGTTTGGACTGTAATGTGAGGCTGACTAGGCTGCAACAACTTTCCCTGGAGCGTCGGGACTGAGGAAAGTTCATAATTGCACTCTGGAATAGAATGGCCATCGGTGGTGTAGACAATGGCGCTTATTCAGGACCAGAAAGGACAGAAATTATAAAAAAAGAAATTCACACAGCAATTAATTAGACTTGTATTCGTTTTCAACACGACAGCAGTATTGAGGGGTTAAATTCAAATAAAAGGTTTGCTGGTGGGATCTGCATGAAAACCCTATGCACGACAGCCCTGACGGCTTCCGCTGGTAACAAGGGAGCACCAATATTTCTGCCTGAATCTGATATGGGCCGCTTTTGCACCGAAGGCAAATGGATATTTCTACTTTGCAGAAAGGATCGGGCCCGCTGACTGCACTCCTAAAAATGGTGAAAAGAAGGTGCTGGAAACATGCATGCATATCCGGGATGAAGAAGAAGGGGAATCTGACAAAACCGCGCACTGCAATTAATTGGATTTATAATCCCTTTCACTACAATAGCAGACTTGGGCGGGGACATCTGAAGCAAGGTTTACTAGCAACTACAGCAAGCAACAAGGTCTACTGATGTTATCACACGTTCTTTCTTCACGGCCATTTGAAGCAGAGATCCATTCCATGGGAGGTGAACATTATAATCACGCCCCCTACAAATACAACGGAGCCATAGCCCCGATCGATCTGTCCCCTGGCGGGGATTATTTTGCTTCAAAGAGATTAGTTTTTCAATGGGGGACAGAAATGGAGCTCATTCACGCATATGGATGGTGTAACAGCTGTACGTAAATGTGCAGGGAGCCGGATTCAGGCACACACTGTGAAAGGGAGTGAATCCTAGATCCAGGAAGACCACGTCTTAATGGAGATATACTGGAGAATGGGTTTGAGAATCATATGAAACATGATCGTTTGGCAGAGCAAGCTAGATGCGCTGAAAGACCTAACCGGGCTATTATATCTTATGGTCTAAGGCCTCTGAAATTTAGGAAGAATGGAACAGAGTTAAATGCTTGTGTTAATTACCTCAAGTCAGAACTTAGCATTTTTAGAGATGGCTCCAGATTAGAGTGATGCTGGAAAAGTACAGCAGGTCCGGTAGCATCCGAGGAGCAGGAAAATCGACGTTTCGGGAAAAAGCCCTTCATCAGTATGAGAGGCAGGGTGCCTGTCGAGTGGAGGGATAAATGAGAAGGGTGTGGGCGTGGGGAGAAAGTAGCATAGAGTAAAATAGGTGAATGGAGGTGGGGCTGGACGGACCCTACAACGAAGGATATATTTCCCTCTCCACCCATTTCCACTTTCCCTCCGTAACTACCTGGTCAGGTCCACGCACCCCAACAACCCACTCTCCCTTCCTGACACCCTCCCCTGCCACTGCAGTAATTGCAAAGCCTGCGACCACACCTCTTCCCTCACCTCCATCCAAGGGCCCAAAGGAAACTTCCACATCCATCAAAGTTTTACCGGTACATCCATCAGTATCATTTATCGTATCTGTTGCTCCCAATGTGGTCTTCTCTACATTGAGGTACGTGGACGCCTCCTAGAAGACCGCTTTAGGGAACATCTCCTGAACAGCTGCACCAATCAACCCCACTGCCCTGTGGCCCAACATTTCAACTCCCCCTCACACTCTGCCGAGGACATGCAGGTCCTGGGACTCTTCCACCGCCGCTCCCTCACCACCCGACGCCTGGAGGTATAATGCCTCTTCTTCCGCCTCGGAACACTTCAACCCCTTGGCATCAAAGTGGACTTCACCAGTTGCCTCATTTCCCCTTCCCCCACCTCACCCCAGCTCCGTCTTTCAGCTCAGCACCGCCCTCATGACCTGTCCTACATGCATATCTTCCTTTCCATCTATCCACTCCACCCTCCTCTCTAACCTATCACCTCCATCCCCAGGCCATTCACCTATTGTACTCTATGCTCCTTGCCCCCCACCCCCACCCCCACCCACTCTCATTTATCTCTCCACTCTGCAGAGCACCCTGCCACTCTTCCTGATGAAGGGCTTTTGCCCGAAACGTCGATTTTCCTGCTCTTCGTATGCTGCCTGACCTGATGTGCTTTTCCATCACCACTCTAATCTCGACTCTGGTTTCCAGCATCTGCACTCCTTGTTTTTACCTATGTTTAGAGTGGCACAGGTTTGAAACAAATCTCGACACTGGGAAAATGGTCGGTGAAGAAATAATAAAAGAGAGGCTGAGTATGAACGGGGAAGACAGGACAGATTCAATCAAAAGGGTAGGTTGGAGAAAGACAGAGCAAGACAGACATGGAATGAAAAAGCGTCACTGACACCATAATTTAACGCTGTTTTCATTTCCCGGATGCTGCAGACCTTCTGAAATTTTCCAGAAATTTATGTTTGTGCTACACAAACAGACAATGCGAGATTGATCTTGGATCAACCTAGGCTGTGGGAATGTTGGATCTCCTATTCGCCCAGATCTCTCCTGTCCAACACTGAAACCTCGCAATCCTGCCCAATAGCCACACCCGCTACAGAGAATAAACTGTCCGTTGTGTAAAAACACATCAGCACACAATAAAAGTATTTTCCGTATGAATTGGGAAACGTGCAGGGAGAGTTCCTTTCGCTTTCCATCAGAACATTCTGAATTGACATGGAGCCGTCAGTAACTCCAGAAAACGGCCATTCTCATTCCGTGACTCTGAACAGTTTGATTAGTGCACGGTTGGATTTTAACTGTTGGAAGGCTCATCAATCATCGTATATGTGGCTGCACTAATAAACTTGACTCTGGCACTTCCAGTGGCGATACCGCAAGTAAAACAGAGAGCTGGGATCCGATTAAAGCGTCAAAGCTGCCAGCGAAGGGCTCGAACTCACGTACTTGAAAGTAAAAGTCACAAGTAACAACGGAGCAAGCGACACCAGACTCAATTGGCAAGGATCCAGTTTAGCCTCCCAAACACAAATAACATCATTCACACTTTCCACTTCTCAGCTGTTATTCCGTCAGAATCTTACAATCTATATCAGCACACGTTTCACAATTTATGAATCAATCTTAATATTTTAATATTTTTGCCCTCATCTTTAAGGCACTGATGGGATTCGCAGTCGCTCTGGCAGATGGTGAATCCAGTCATTTCTGTTTCAGCCTGCAGAGAATCCAACCTGCCTGAAAGTCCTCACTGTCCACATTTTCTTTGTTCTACCTGCCCACACATTTTACTGAAGTTTGGTTAAAAAAAACGTTCTAAGAAAGAAAACAATATTCTGAAGCCGTTACCAAATTAAAGTGGAACATTTGTCCCTTTCACCGGGGAAGCACCGTCCATGATGAAAGGTTTTCTCTAAGATGAGTCGAGGCTTGGGCAGGAAGCCGCTGATTGAAGCTGCAGTGGCTGCTTTCAGCTGACAGCGGTGGATTGGAGGGAATGGGGTTAAATCCAGGTCAGTGTCCCACTCTCACTGCTTGTGGATTCGGCGTGAATCATCGATGGGTTCTCGTGAGTGCAATGTCGGTACATAGTTGGTCAGAAAAAGCAGAAAAAAGTTTGTCACAGGAAAAACTGGCATCAAAAGCAGAGATGTCCATTCCCGTCAAGCAGGGTGCCGACGAGTTGTTGGACAATAGGAGAGGTCACTGTTTGCCGAGTCTGTCGCTATTTTGACCAATTTTATCACCGAGAGAGTCAGAGCGCTGAGGAGCCGCAAACACCTAAGGGCATTCATCGCAACCTGCGTATGTCTTTGCTAGCAATTGCCTGGAGTATTCCACCCACGGTTTTGGTAGCAGAGGAATTCTAAACCATGACTCCATGTAGATTGGAACTCCAGCAACTCGAAATGCTCACCCACAACATTAAACAAAGCAGCAATACCAAATTCGTCACGGCTACTGCTCCGTCATCACTTAACTTCAGGCACTTACACCTCTACACAATCAAGGACAACCCTGGAGTAAGTTAGAAAATGTTTGTCAGGATTTTGCCAGTTTGCAGGGTTTGGACTGCAGCGCGAAGCTGAATAGGCTGCAATAATTTTCCCAGGAGCCTCAGGCTGAAGGATGGCCTTACAGAAGTTCGTAACATCCTGAGGGAGGCGGAGCGAGTGATCTTTTTTCGCAAGGCAGGCGAGTCCCAAACCTGAGAGCATAGGTTAAAGGTGAGACCCGCAAAAATTAACTGGTGTCTGAGTGCCATTGTTTTACACACAGAATGCTTTGAATGTGTGGAATAAATTGCCAGAAGAAGCGGCAGAGTCTGGATGACTCACAGCATTACAAAAGCATCTGGATAGTTATATGAACAGGAAGGATTTAGAGGGATAAGGGGCAAATGTTGGCAAATAGGGCTAGATTAATTTCGGATATCTGTTCAGCAGGGATGCGTTGGAATGGAGGGTAAGTTTCTGTGCTCAGCACCTCTGAGATCTATTCATTCAGATTTCCCTCCGCGTCCTCATCTCATGTGCTTCTTGTGCAGGGAGATTTACTGCCTTCTGAAGAGATACAAAATCAACACACCTGGATGTCTCATCCGATCAGGCATTGGGACCCGAAGTGCGATACTCACTGGCTCTGTCGAATGCATCTTGAAACCTTTTGTACAAGTGACCCCTAGATTCTGTTTCAACAAACGGACTTTGACCTCACACCTTCAATGCAGCATCTGAGCTGAGATGGCACCTATTGTTAAAGTTACCCTGAGAATTTTATTTTTAAAACATCTGACGTTTACATACAAAAGAAGCAAAACTTATGTGGTCATTGTAAAGTTTAACGACTTACAGAATATCCAGTTTTTTTTCAATCATTCATTTCAGTGGCCTTTCACAGTAATCTTTTGTTATAAATTCTATGTCTAATGATCCTATATTCCACAATCACCTGATGAAGGAGCAGAGCTCCGAACCTTCGTGCTTTTGAATAAATCTGTTGGACTATAACCTGAAGTTATGTTATTTTTAACTTTGTTCATCTCAATCCAACGCTAGCACCTCCAAATCTTTACTACACACTGTTTACACTAAATCTCATACCTCCAGATCAATTCGCCACAATGACCCTTTTCTTCTTGAAGTTAGGTTGGTCACGGAAAGATGAAGACATCATCTTTATCCTGTCAGTCAATGGAAGAACAGATTGTCTTTTTCTGTCGGTTTCGAGTGGACAATGTTCACCGTGAATGCTTTGTTTTTGCAAAAGCACATTTAAATGCAATTCTGACTGAGCAACATTGATACAGAAAACACATTTCCGAGTTACTGTGGTCAAGGGATTAAGGCACTGCACAAAGGCTTGGCAAGCTGCCCTGGTGGTGTGGCGCTGTGTCTCAGTTTGTAAATTGCTTTCATGGTGAATAGGAGATGTGGTTTCAAGTACTAATAGTGCTAGTGTATTCTGAAAAAGGCGTGCTACTTTAATTTCTCGCATGCCACGTGTTGTACATCAGCCAACTAAGGGTCTTATTTGAGTCTCAGCCTGTTTTTTGAAGCTGCTTCAGTTCCCGGGTTTATTTCAACCATTTGATATTTTTACTTCCTCACTGTTAATTCAACATGGAGTTCCTTTCCTCTGGTTGACAAGCGCTTGTGCTTCTCCTCCACTTCTCCACTTTTATTATCTGCCCTTCATTCCCGGTTTTTTGGGAATAACGAGGTGAGGCAGGAGAGATGACAGACTTGCCGGGGAGTGTTGTGGTAATGGCACATGCACCAAGAACTGATCATCCTAATTCTCTGCCCTCACCATTTATTCATTCTACCCCAACCGGGAATATGTTGTTATACTCCTTTTGTTGTGAATTATCCTGCAATAGCGTTTTTGTTTCTGTTGGATTCGAAACTCTATTTAGAATTGGAAAGGATCATAATATTTCGGGTTAGAAATGACTTCTTTCCTCAAGCATAAGCGAAAGACACATTATTCGGAGAATGTGAGCCCAATTCCACACATGTCATAAAGAAGGCAGAACGCTTCTCAGCAGTTCCACTCTCAAACTGTCTCCAATTGTCAGACTTTTCGAAGAGCAGGAATATGAATTGGCAGATATGGAAAGACAGAGATTCAGAGAATGTGAAAGAGCCACAGTTGGATGTACAGAGAAAGAAACACAAATGGAGAGGCATATTGAGGTAGACACTGAAAGGACCAATTCTCTGCTCGACATATCTGCTAACTGAAAGAAGCGAAAAGAAAGAAAGCTACACATTTAAGCACAGCCTTTTAACAGCTCCGATCAATGGAGCCTGTAAAGTCCGTTTGAATTTGCAACGTTCATGGTTGTAAGGTAATGTGAGATTTTGTTAACTATCCTGAAAGATAAAATTGATCATTTTCGCAGTAGTAGCATGTAGAAATGTACAACGCTCCTGATTCTGCTGGACTGAAACATTAACTCTGCTTCTCTTGACAAACGTTGTCAGGCCTATTGAGTTTCTCTCTCAATTGTTGACTTTGGTTCAGATTTCAAGAAACTGCAGCTCTTTGTTCTATGTTAAACTTAATAACGTTTCGGACAAAGCTAATGATTTTCCAACTTCGGAAAATCGGTCAAAATCGATATGTTTGCAGAAGGAAACACTCTGACCAGAAAACAAACCTGTGCCCCAGCGATGAGAACACGAAATTTTAACTACGATATTACAATGGAAGGCGACAGAAACTGTCGCATCTATTCTCAATGAAACCACTTTTGCCGATTCATTTCGGATCATTTCGCTGCAGATTAGTTTCTAGCTGTCTTCGAGTTATGAAAGAATATGAAAAGCCATTCAGCCCATTGTGCAGTGCGGCTCATGAGAGATCCATATATTTTAGTCCCAGTTTCCAGCTTCAGCACATAATACTATGTTTTCGAATGTTTCCAGTGCAAAAGTCAAAGAGATTATCGCCTCAATCTTTATTTACACAACAATGTGATTGAATTGTACATCGTCATACTGAGGTGAAACCCCCTTGAGAAAGCCATCCTCATTTTCACCCAGTGAGGGAGTCACACAAATACATGCCGTGAGAGGTTCAGGGTTTCGGGATTATACCAACTCCTTGTCCTTCACTTCCACTCTCCGCCCGGCCTTCCCCACTTACAAATTTCTATGACAACAGGCAGCTTTAGGTAGAATACAGGCCAGTACTACAGACTATGAGAAACCTTGCAGAGATCTGGAATTTTAAATTGACAATACTGCCAACATACTACTTCCAAATTTGAAAACAGACTGATGCAAACCCTACAGCTCTTCAGAACCTGACAAATAAGGACCTGTCATGCAGTAGTCTGACATTGAGCTGCAATACACTTAAATGCAACTTAGAAATTAGAAAACCCACTGATCCAATCACTGCAGCTATGGAGAACATAATCAAACATCAACGACTAACAATGACAAAGCAGCACATTACACTCGAATCAGGTAGAAATCGCGCCTACAACACGCTGGCAGCACGCTGGCTCAGGGTTTGGGGTGGCACAGGTGGCTCAGTGGTTAGCACTGCTGCCTCACAGCACCATAATCTCAGGTTCGGTTCCCACCTCAGGCAACTGTCTGTGTGGAGTTTGCATATTCTCCCTGTATCTGCGTGCGTTTCCTTCCACAGTCCAAAGATGTGCAGGTCAGGTGAATTGGCCATGCTAAATTGCCCATAGTGTTAGTGCATTAATGAGAGGGAAAGGGGACTGGCTGGTTTACTCTTCGGAGGGTCGGACTTGTTGGGCTGAAGGCCTTTTTCCACACTGTAGGGAATCTAATCTAATCTAAAGACACAATAAGCGTTCTGTTATATATTAAGCCACTGGGGCAAAAGGCAGCCCTATTCGGGCAGGTATTTGATATGTAATGAAAACATGGACATGAGTGGGCACAGCAATCTCAAAGTGAACAACAAGCAAAGATAATCACCGTTGCTGCGTCACTTCGAAAGTCGCAGTGTGTGAACAATTGACTGACAGTGGTCGAGGAAACACATTTATCCTCAGGTGCCTGCTTCAGGGTCTTCTGCTCCTTTGCAGAAGTCTCCAGCATTTTAATCACAGTCACTACGTGATTTCAGATCCACTCCAGTGCAATATAATTTCATACATTGCGTCATGGCCTCTTCCAGTCAAGACCCTGGACAATTGTGGGTGAAATCTCTGTTCATTTCAAGCCCTGGATCTACAATCAGGCGAAATGAATGTCGCGTTTTATTGGTGCCACATCTTCACCGCAACCCAGCAACTCAAAACGAAGTCTAGTTTGCATCACTCTGTTCTGTACATCCCTGCCTTACATCAGCTGACCAACATCAGATTACCAAAGCTCTGCTGTATTTACATTGATTATATGAACTGTTTAGAAACTGGTAGAGAGAAACTTGCTGGCAATGAAGGTTATGAAGTGAAGGACATGCACAAGAGTGTGTACACGTAAGGTCACAATGGTTACTGTCAGAATCACTGGGAGTCACCGCTGATGTGTCCTTGTTTGCATCGCTCAGACCGGGATGCAATTTACATTCAGGAAATTAAGATTTATTTCTCGTCTTCTGAATTTTCTGAATGAAAACGCGTTCCTCATTACAGACAGAATACACACCCGGATCCTACTGGAATCACTTCGCTGATTGTTTACATACATTGCGAACTACAATGGTAGCTGATGCATAGGAAAGCAACTACTGCAAACCACCGTCCTATCATCTTATCTTCTTGAGTCATCTCGGAAGTATCTCGATGTTCCTTCAGTGTCGCTGAGTCTAAATTCAGAAACTCCGACCCTAGTTTTATCATGGATGTACCCCGTGCTCAGGAGTTCAATGGTTCACGAAAGTAACCCATCACTGCCATCTCTGGGGTAATTAGGGATGAGTCCTATTCCAGTCAGTGATATCTATATCCCAGGAATGCGTTTCTTAAAATGGCAGGTTGAAATTGGACACCTGCAATAGATCAGTAGCGAGCTGAGAAGTGGAGCAGGGCAGTAAAATAGAAGTGAACGACAATGATGAATGGTAGGCATGAGACAAGATGTGATTGTAGATCCGGTGGTGCAAGTCCCAATGTCAGTGCTAATGGGTATGCCTTTACTGAAAATTGTTTACGTTGACTCACACATTACCCCTGATCAATGCATGGCAATGACACTGTTCCTTTTCATGTGAGGTTCCCTCTGTGTGTATTAAAGTTGTCAGTACGTCCCGAGAGGATGAATAACGTCCTCTTTTTTCTGTAGGTTAAACATGTAAAACTACCAGTTTGAAGGCAATGCAAGAGGAAATTGTCCATTTCTGTGTCTTTTCAGTGGAGAATGTTCAAACGTGAAATGTCTGGTTCTGCAAAAGCGGGGTTTGATTGCAAATCACACTGAGCAACATTGATGCAGAAAATGCATTTCCGATTTACTGTGGTCAAGTAGCAAAGAAACTGTACACAAGGATGGGAAAACTCGTTTGTAGCGCGATGCCGTTTGCTTCATTAGATAAAGCACCTCCCTGGTAAATAGCTGACCAGAGGCTCCACTCACAGGTGTGCCTGATTGCTGTGTTGAAGGCTCGTTGTTTCACTTTTTCGGACGTGTCCTTTTGCTGATCAAGCGACACAGCATCCTGTTTTAGTTAGAGCCTTTTTATGGTTTGCCAATCCCGCTCCTTTTTCCTCGTTTAGTTCGAGCAGTGTACTTCCTCGTGAATACGTGAAACATGTAGTTTCTTTCCACTCTTCCAAATCATATCTACTTCTCCTCCACTTGTATTCACTTTCCTTCATTTCGGGATTGTTGGGAGTAAGGAGATGAGGCAGGAGACACTGCAGAAAAGCTGTGGAATGCTGCCGTCATGGCAATGATGCCACAAGTGGATTACCCTTATTCTCTGCTGTCACCGTTCTTTCATTTTCGATCATCATTAATGCCTCCATGTTCTCCTATTGCTGTGCTTTTTTTCTATTGGATAAGGAACGTAGCTTGAACTTCGAAAGTGTTACAACATTTTCAGGAAGACCTGCCTCCTTACCTCACAAGCAAGTGGCAGACGTAATATCCTAAGAATGTGAGCTCAGTTCCACAGCCTTCTGCTCGGGGCCAAAATACCTCTCAGCAGCTCCACTCTCAGATTGTCGCTGAATGTTAGGCATTTCTAAGAGCAGAAATTGGAAACGAATGATATGGACAAATAGAGGGTCGAAGAATGTGAAAGAGGGTGAGGTGGAAACACAAAGTTAACTATCACCCTGAACCCTCTACTAACCATGTCACTATCACACTGACCCCCTCACACTAACCCTCGTCACTAACATCCTGACCCCCTCACACTAACCACGTCACTATCATCCTGACCCCCTCACACTAACCACGTCACTATCACCCTGACCCCCACACACTAACCACGTCACTATCACCCTGACCCCCTCACACTAAACACGTCACTATCACCCTGACCCCCACACACTAACCACGTCACTATCACCCTGACCCCCTCACACTAACCACGTCACTTTCTCCATGAGCCCCTCACACTAACAACATCACTATCTCCCTGACCCCTCACACTAACCATGTCACTATCACACTGACCACCTCACACTAACCATGTCAGTATCACCCTTACCACCTCACATTAACCAAGTCACAATCACCCTGACCTCCTCACACTAACCACGCCACTATCACCCTGACCCCCTCACACTCACCACGTCACTGTCTCCCTGAGCCCCTCACACGAACAACATCACCATCACCCTGATCCCTCACACTAAACATGTCACTATCACACTGACCACCTCACACTAACCATGTCAGTATCACCCTTACCACCTCACATTAACCAAGTCACAATCACCCTGACCTCCTCACACTAACCACGCCACTATCACCCTGACCCCCTCACACTAACCACATCACTATCTCCATGAGCCCCTCACACTAACAACATCACTATCTCCCTGACCCCTCACACTAACCATGTCACTATCACACTGACCACCTCACACTAACCATGTCAGTATCACCCTTACCACCTCACATTAACCAAGTCACAATCACCCTGACCTCCTCACACTAACCATGCCACTATCACCCTGACCCCCTCACACTCACCACGTCACTGTCTCCCTGAGCCCCTCACACGAACAACATCACCATCACCCTGATCCCTCACACTAACCATGTCACTGTCACTCTGATCCCATCACAATAACCACGTCACTATCACCCTGACCCCTCTACTAACCATGTCACGATCACACTGACCCCCTCACACTAACCACGAAACTAAAATCCTGACCCCCTCACACTAACCACATCACCATCACCCTGACCCCTCTACTAACCATGTCATTATTACACTGACCCCCTCACACTAACCACGTCACTATCACCCTGACCCCCACACACTCACCACATCACGAACATCCTGACGCCCTAACACTAACCACATCAATATCACACTGACCCCCTCACACTAACCACATTACAATCTCCCTGAGCCCCTCACACGAACCACGTCACTATCACCCTGACTCACTCCCACTAAACATGTCACAATCACCCTGAGACCCTTACTCGAATCACGTCACTATCACGTTTACCCCCTCACACTCACCACGTGACTATTACCCAGACCCCCACGAACCAAGTCACTGTCAACCTGACCCCCTCACAATAACCCTGTCACTATCACCCTGACCCCCTTACACTAACCAAGTCACTATCACCCTGACCCCCTCACACTAATCACGTCACTATTACCCTGGCCCCTCACACGAACCCTGTCACTATCTCCCTGACCCACACACGCTCACCAATTTACTCTACCCTGTCCTCCTTACACTAACCACGTCACTATTGCCCTGACCCCCACACACTAACCCCGTCACAATCACCCTGACCGCCTCACACTGACATGTCACTGTCGCTCTGACTCCCTCACATTAACCACGTCACTATCACCCTGACCCGATTACACTAATCACGTCACTATCACCCTGACCCCCACACACTCACCACATCACTAACATCCTGACGCCCTCACACTAACCACATCAATATCACACTGACCCCCTCACACTAACCACGTTACAATCTCCCTGAGCCCCTCACACGAAGCACGTCACCATCACCCTGACCCCTCACACTAACCATGTCACTATCACCCTGATCCCCTCACACTAACCACGTCACTCTCACCCTGACCCCCACACACTAAACACGTCACTATCGCCCTTACCTCTCATACTAACCATGTCACTATCACACCGACCACCTCACACTAACCACGTCACTATCACCCTTAGCCCTCCCACTAACCGTGTCATTATCACACTTACTCCCGCACAATTACCACGTCACTATCACACTGACCCCCTCTCACTAACCATCACTATACCCTGACCCCTCAAACTAACCATGTCACTATCACCCTGACCCACATACAGTAACCAGGTCACAAACCCCCATGACCCCGGTGCACTAATTACAACACTGTCACCCTGACACCATTACATTCACCATGTCACTATCACCCTGATCCCCTCACACTCACCACGTCACTATTACCCTGACCCCCTCACACTTATCAAGTCACTATCACCCTGACCCCCTGACTTTAACCATGTCACTATCACACTAACCCACTTACACTAATCACGTCACTGTCACCCAGACCCCCTCACACTAAACACATCACTATCACCCTGACCCCCTTACATTAACCACGGCACTATCACACTGACCCCTTCACACAAACTATGTCACTATAACACTGACCCCTCACACTTACCACGTTACTATCACCCTGACCCCCTCCAACTAACCATTTCACAATCACCCTGAGACGTTTACTCGAAACGCGTCACTATCACGTTTACCCCCTCACACTCACCATGTGACTATTACCCAGACCCCCACGAACCAAGTCACTGTCAACCTGATCCCCTCACAATAACCCTGTCACTATCACCCTGACCCCCTTACACTAACCAAGTCACTATCACCCTGACCCCCTAACACAAATCACGTCACTATTATCCTGACCCCCAAACACTCATCAATCTACTCTACACATTCCTCCTTACACTAACCACGTCACTATTGCCCTGACCCCCACACACTAACCACGTTACTATCACCCTGACCCCCTCCCACTAACCATGTCACAATCATCCTGAGACCCTTACTCGAATCACATCACTATCACATTTACCCCCTCACACTCACCATGTGACTATTACCCAGACCCCCACGACCCAATTCACTGTCAACCTGATCCCCTCACAATAACCCTGTCACTATCACCCTGACCCCCTTACACTAACCAAGTCACTATCACCCTGACCCCCTCACACTAATCACGTCACTATTATCCTGACCCCCCTCACACTAACCCCGTCACTATCTCCCTGAACCCCACACACTCATCAATTTACTCTACCCTGTCCTCCTTACACTAACCACGTCACTATTGCCCTGAC
The DNA here is from genome assembly GCF_037043375.1 of Chiloscyllium plagiosum. Taxonomy (NCBI): domain Eukaryota; kingdom Metazoa; phylum Chordata; class Chondrichthyes; order Orectolobiformes; family Hemiscylliidae; genus Chiloscyllium; species Chiloscyllium plagiosum. Next base: position 69,834,499 of record NW_028270160.1, read on the forward strand.
CCCCACACACTAACCCCGTCACAATCACCCTGACCGCCTCACACTGACCATGTCACTGTCGCTCTGACTCCTTCACATTAACCACGTCACTATCACCCTGACCCGCTTACACTAATCACGTCACTATCACCCTGACCCCCACACACTCACCACATCACTAACATCCTGACGCCCTCACACTAACCACATCAATATCACACTGACCCCCTCACACTAACCACGTTACAATCTCCCTGAGCCCCTCACACAAAGCACGTCACCATCACCCTGACCCCTCACACTAACCATGTCACTATCACCCTGATCCCCTCACACTAACCACGTCACTCTCACCCTGATCCCCTCACACTAACCACGTCACTCTCACCCTGACCCCCACACACTAAACACGTCACTATCGCCCTTACCTCTCATACTAACCATGTCACTATCACACCGACCACCTCACACTAACCACGTCACTATCACCCTTAGCCCTCCCACGAACCGTGTCACTATCACACTTACCCCCTCACAATTACCACGTCACTATCACACTGACCCCCTCTCACTAACCATCACTATAACCCTGACCCCTCAAACTAACCATGTCACTATCACCCTGACCCACACACACTAACCATGTCACAAACCCCCATGACCCCGGTGCACTAATTACGACACTGTCACCCTGACACCATTACATTCACCATGTCACTATCACACTATCCCTGACCTCCTCACACTAACCACGCCACTATCACCCTGACCCCCTCACACTCACCACGTCACTGTCTCCCTGAGCCCCTCACACGAACAACATCACCATCACCCTGATCCCTCACACTAAACATGTCACTATCACACTGACCACCTCACACTAACCATGTCAGTATCACCCTTACCACCTCACATTAACCAAGTCACAATCACCCTGACCTCCTCACACTAACCACGCCACTATCACCCTGACCCCCTCACACTAACCACGTCACGATCTCCATGAGCCCCTCACACTAACAACATCACTATCTCCCTGACCCCTCACACTAACCATGTCACTATCACACTGACCACCTCACACTAACCATGTCAGTATCACCCTTACCACCTCACATTAACCAAGTCACAATCACCCTGACCTCCTCACACTAACCACGCCACTATCACCCTGACCCCCTCACACTCACCACGTCACTGTCTCCCTGAGCCCCTCACACGAACAACATCACCATCACCCTGATCCCTCACACTAACCATGTCACTGTCACTCTGATCCCATCACAATAACCACGTCACTATCACCCTGACCCCTCTACTAACCATGTCACGATCACACTGACCCCCTCACACTAACCACGTAACTAAAATCCTGACCCCCTCACACTAACCACATCACCATCACCCTGACCCCTCTACTAACCATGTCATTATTACACTGACCCCCTCACACTAACCACGTCACTATCACCCTGACCCCCACACACTCACCACATCACTAACATCCTGACGCCCTAACACTAACCACATCAATATCACACTGACCCCCTCACACTAACCACGTTACAATCTCCCTGAGCCCCTCACACGAACCACGTCACTATCACCCTGACTCACTCCCACTAAACATGTCACAATCACCCTGAGACCCTTACTCGAATCACGTCACTATCACGTTTACCCCCTCACACTCACCACGTGACTATTACCCAGACCCCCACGAACCAAGTCACTGTCAACCTGACCCCCTCACAATAACCCTGTCACTATCACCCTGACCCCCTTACACTAACCAAGTCACTATCACCCTGACCCCCTCACACTAATCACGTCACTATTACCCTGGCCCCTCACACGAACCCTGTCACTATCTCCCTGACCCACACACGCTCACCAATTTACTCTACCCTGTCCTCCTTACACTAACCACGTCACTATTGCCCTGACCCCCACACACTAACCCCGTCACAATCACCCTGACCGCCTCACACTGACCATGTCACTGTCGCTCTGACTCCCTCACATTAACCACGTCACTATCTCCCTGACCCGCTTACACTAATCACGTCACTATTACCCTGACCCCCACACACTCACCACATCACTAACATCCTGACGCCCTCACACTAACCACATCAATATCACACTGACCCCCTCACACTAACCACGTTACAATCTCCCTGAGCCCCTCACACGAAGCACGTCACCATCACCCTGACCCCTCACACTAACCATGTCACTATCACCCTGATCCCCTCACACTAACCACGTCACTCTCACCCTGACCCCCACACACTAAACACGTCACTATCGTCCTTACCTCTCATACTAACCATGTCACTATCACACCGACCACCTCACACTAACCACGTCACTATCACCCTTAGCCCTCCCACTAACCGTGTCATTATCACACTTACTCCCGCACAATTACCACGTCACTATCACACTGACCCCCTCTCACTAACCATCACTATACCCTGACCCCTCAAACTAACCATGTCACTATCACCCTGACCCACATACAGTAACCAGGTCACAAACCCCCATGACCCCGGTGCACTAATTACAACACTGTCACCCTGACACCATTACATTCACCATGTCACTATCACCCTGATCCCCTCACACTCACCACGTCACTATTACCCTGACCCCCTCACACTTATCAAGTCACTATCACCCTGACCCCCTGACTTTAACCATGTCACTATCACACTAACCCACTTACACTAATCACGTCACTGTCACCCAGACCCCCTCACACTAAACACATCACTATCACCCTGACCCCCTTACATTAACCACGGCACTATTACACTGACCCCTTCACACAAACCATGTCACTATAACACTGACCCCTCACACTTACCACGTTACTATCACCCTGACCCCCTCCAACTAACCATTTCACAATCACCCTGAGACGTTTACTCGAAACGCGTCACTATCACGTTTACCCCCTCACACTCACCATGTGACTATTACCCAGACCTCCACGAACCAAGTCACTGTCAACCTGATCCCCTCACAATAACCCTGTCACTATCACCCTGACCCCCTTACACTAACCAAGTCACTATCACCCTGACCCCCTAACACAAATCACGTCACTATTACCCTGACCCCCAAACACTCATCAATCTACTCTACACATTCCTCCTTACACTAACCACGTCACTATTGCCCTGACCCCCACACACTAACCACGTTACTATCACCCTGACCCCCTCCCACTAACCATGTCACAATCATCCTGAGACCCTTACTCGAATCACATCACTATCACATTTACCCCCTCACACTCACCATGTGACTATTACCCAGACCCCCACGACCCAATTCACTGTCAACCTGATCCCCTCACAATAACCCTGTCACTATCACCCTGACCCCCTTACACTAACCAAGTCACTATCACCCTGACCCCCTCACACTAATCACGTCACTATTATCCTGACCCCCTCACACTAACCCCGTCACTATCTCCCTGAACCCCACACACTCATCAATTTACTCTACTCTGTCCTCCTTACACTAACCACGTCACTATTGCCCTGACCCCCACACACTAACCCCGTCACAATCACCCTGACCGCCTCACACTGACCATGTCACTGTCGCTCTGACTCCCTCACATTAACCACGTCACTATCACCCTGACCCGCTTACACTAATCACGTCACTATCACCCTGACCCCCACACACTCACCACATCACTAACATCCTGACGCCCTCACACTAACCACATCAATATCACACTGACCCCCTCACACTAACCACGTTACAATCTCCCTGAGCCCCTCACACAAAGCACGTCACCATCACCCTGACCCCTCACACTAACCATGTCACTATCACCCTGATCCCCTCACACTAACCACGTCACTCTCACCCTGATCCCCTCACACTAACCACATCACTCTCACCCTGACCCCCACACACTAAACACGTCACTATCGCCCTTACCTCTCATACTAACCATGTCACTATCACACCGACCACCTCACACTAACCACGTCACTATCACCCTTAGCCCTCCCACGAACCGTGTCACTATCACACTTACCCCCTCACAATTACCACGTCACTATCACACTGACCCCCTCTCACTAACCATCACTATAACCCTGACCCCTCAAACTAACCATGTCACTATCACCCTGACCCACACACACTAACCATGTCACAAACCCCCATGACCCCGGTGCACTAATTACGACACTGTCACCCTGACACCATTACATTCACCATGTCACTATCACCCTGATCCCCTCACACTCACCACGTCACTATCACCCTGACCCCCTCACACTTATCAAGTCACTATCACCCTGACCCCCTGATGTTAACCATGTCACTATCACACTAACCCACTTACACTAATCACGTCACTGTCACCCAGACCCCCTCACACTAAACACATCACTATCACCCTGACCCCCTTACATTAACCACGTAACTATCACACTGACCCCCTCACACTAACCATGTCACTATAACCCTGACCCCCTCCCACTAACCATTTCACAATCACCCTGAGACCCTTACTCGAATCGCGTCACTATCACGTTTACCCCCTCACACTCACCATGTGACTATTACCCAGACCCCCACGAACCAAGTCACTGTCAACCTGACCCCCTCACAATAACCCTGTCACTATCACCCTGACCCCCTTACACTAACCAAGTCACGATCACCCTGACCCCCTCACACTAATCACGTCACTATCACCTTGAACCGCTTACACTAATCACGTCACTGTCACCCTGACACCCTTACACTAACCAGATCACTATCACCCTGACCCCCTTACACTAATCACATCACTATCACACTGACACCCACACACTAACCACGTCACTATCACCCTGACCCCCTCACGTTAACCATGTCACTATCACCCTAACCCCCTTATCCTAATCACATCACTATCACCCAGACCATCACACACTAACCACATCACTATCACCCTGATCCCCTCACATTAACCATGTCACTACCACCCTGACACCCTTACACTAACCACGTCACTATCACACTGACCCCCTCACACTAACCATGTCACTGTAACCCTGACCCTCACACTTACCACGTTACTATCACCCTGACCCCCTCCCACTAACCATTTCACAATCACCCTGAGACCCTTACTCGAATCGCGTCACTATCACGTTTACCCCCTCACACTCACCATGTGACTATTACCCAGACACCCACGAACCAAGTCACTGTCAACCTGACCCCCTCACAATAACCCTGTCACTATCACCCTGACCCCCTTACACTAACCAAGTCACTATCACCCTGACCCCCTTACACTAACCATGTCACTACCACCCTGACACCCTTACACTAACCACGTCACTATCACACTGACCCCCTCACACTAACCATGTCACTGTAACCCTGACTCTCACATTAACCACGTCACTATCACCCTGACTCACTCCCACTAACCATGTCATAATCACCCTGAGACCCTTACTCGAATCACGTCACTATCACGTTTACCCCCTCACACTCACCATGTGACTATTAAGCAGACCCCCACGAACCAAGTCACTGTCAACCTGACCCCCTCACAATAACCCTGTCACTATCACCCTGACCCCCTTACACTAACCAAGTCATTATCACCCTGACCCCCTCACATTAATCACGTCACTATTACCCTGACCCCCTCACACTAACCCTGTCACTATCACCCTGACCCACACACACTCATCAATTTACTCTACCCTGTCCTCCTTACACTAACCACGTCACCAATGCCCTGACACCCACACACTAACCCCGTCACAATCACCCTGACCGCCTCACACTGACCATGTCACTGTCGCTCTGACTCCCTCACATTAACCACGTCACTATCACCCTGACCCGCTTACACTAATCACGTCACTATCACCCTGGCCCCCTCACACTAACTGCACCACTATCACCCTGATCCCCTCACACTAACCACGTCACTCTCACCCTGACCCCCACACACTAAACACATCACTATCGCCCTTACCTCTCATACTAACCATGTCACTATCACACCGACCACCTCACACTAACCACGTCACTATCACCCTTAGCCCTCCCACGAACCGTGTCACTATCACACTTACCCCCTCACAATTACCACGTCACTATCACACTGACCCCCTCTCACTAACCATCACTATAACCCTGACCCCTCAAACTAACCACGTCACTATCACCCTGACCCCCTCACACTTATCAAGTCACTATCACCCTGACCCCCTGATGTTAACCATGTCACTATCACACTAACCCACTTACACTAATCACGTCACTGTCACCCAGACCCCCTCACACTAAACACGTCACTATCACCCTGACCCCCTTACATTAACCATGTCACTATCACACTGACCCCCTCACACTAACCATGTCACTATAACCCTGACCCCTCACACTAACCACGTTACTATCACCCTGACCCCCTCCCACTAACCATGTCACAATCACCCTGAGAACCTTACTCAAATCGCGTCACTATCAAGTTTACCCCCTCACACTCACCATGTGACTATTACCCAGACCCCTATGAACCAAGTCACTGTCAACCTGACCCCCTCACAATAACCCTGTCACTATCACCCTGACCCCCTTACACTAACCAAGTCACTATCACCCTGACCCCCTCACACTAACCCCGTCACTATATTCCCTGACCCCCACACACTCATCAATTTACTCTACCCTGTCCTCCTTACACTAACCACGTCACTATTGCCCTGACCCCCACACACTAACCCCGTCACAATCACCCTGACCGCCTCACACTGACCATGTCACTGTCGCTCTGTCTCCCTCACATTAACCACGTCACTATCACCCTGACCCGCTTACACTAATCATGTCACGATCACCCTGACCCCCTCACACTAACTGCATCACTATCACCCTGAGCCCCTCACACTAACCACGTCACTATCGCCCTGACCCCCTCACACTAATCACATCACTATGTCCCTGAACCCTTCACTCTAACCACGTGACTATTACCCAGACCCCTTACACTAACCAAGCCACAATCACCCTGACCCCCTCACACTAACCACGTCACTATTACCCTGACCACCACACGCTAACCCCGTCACTATCTCCCTGACCCCCTCACACTCGTCATTTTACTATCACCCTGTCCTCCTTACACTAACCATGTCACTATCACCCTGACCCTAACACAGTAACCATGCCACTATCACCCTGACACCCTCACACTCACCACGTCACTATCTCCCTGAGCCCCTCACATGAACAACATCACCATCACCCTGACCCCCTCACACTAACCATGTCACTATCGCCCTGACCCCCTCACATTAACCATGTCACTATCACTCTGACCCCCTCACATTAACCATGTCACTATCACCCTGACCCACTTACCCTAATCACGTCACTATCACCCTGAGCCCCTCACACTAACCACTTCAATATCACACTGACCACCTCACACTAACGACATCACTATCATGCTGACCCCCTTACACTCACCACTTCATTAACATCCTGACCCCCTCACACTAACCACGTCACTGTCACCCTACCCCTCATATTAACCATGTTACTATCAGCCCGACCCCCTTACACTAATCACGTCACTATCACACGGACCCCCTCACACTAACCACGTCACCATCATCCAGACCCCCTTACACTAACCAAGTCACTATCGCCTGACCCCCTCACAATAACCACGTCACAATTACCCTGCCCCCTCACACTAACCCCGTGACCATCTCCCTGACCCCCTCACACTCATCATTTTACTATCACCCTGTCCTCCTTACACTAACCAGGTCACTATCAAACTGACCGTTCACTCTAACCCCGTCACAATCACCCTGACCCCCTCACACTGACCATGTCACTATCACCTTGAACCGCTTACACTAATCACGTCACTATCACCCTGACACCCTTACACTAACCACATCAATATCACACTGAGCCCCTCACACTAACCACATCACTATCACCCTGACCCCCTCACACTAACCACATCACTGTCACCCTGACCCCTCACACTAACCAGATCACTATCACTCTGACCCCCTTACACTAATCACGTCACTATCACACTGACACCCACACACTAACCACGTCACTATCACCCTGACCCCCTCACGTTAAAGCTGGAATAGTGACACAGGATAAGAATAGCTGGTTTACAATCGGGGAGAAATTGGAACCAATAGTTAGAGCAGCGATCCTCTATGGCAGTTCTCCTCAGCAATAAGTATAACATTTTAACTGCTTGTGGGTACAAACTACCAGGGCAAAGCCATAGTAGTCAGGTCTCTGGGACTGAGCCTTGTACAGTGGCTCAAAAGACAAGGGGGAGAATAGAAAAGCGCTAGTGGTAGGGGACTCATGTTTAAACGGATTCACAAGAGATTATGTCGTCAGGAACGGGACTCCTGGAAGGTATGCTGCCTCCCCGGTGCCAGGGCTGGATGGCGCGGATCGGGTTTAAGGATTCTGAAGGAGGAGGGTGAGCAGCCTAAAATCGTGTTCCATATTGGCAACAATGATACAACCATGAAAGGAAGTGACGATTTTATTGTGGGACAGAGAACCGCAGAATTATTACAGTACAGAAGACGACTATTTTGCCCATCTTGGGTCCACGAACGTTTTAACTGCACGACTTGAATATACAGAGAGTTTTTGGAAGAAGAATGAGAGAAAGAAATAAACAGAGAGATTGAAGGAAGAAAGTGAAGGAATAGAAAACTGAGCGACCGCCTGAGTGAGAAAAGAAAAGACGTTAGACAAGAGTGAAGTTGGATAGATTAGGAGACAGCATGACCAGAAATATATAGAAGGTGGAGGCTTTATTTAGAAATTCACACTGACTGCAAGCCATTTGTCTGGTGTCATACTGTGTGAGCACTATGCTGATACTGGCTGTGTCCACAGATGTTTTATCTCATTCCAGCACAGATCAGAGTTACTGAGAGCTAAAGAGCACCCAAAAGGCCAATAGATTGTTTCCAGGGTGAAGGGTCATAATAGGGATTTCAATATGCAGATGGAGTTAGACAAATCAGTTTGGTAGTGGTTCGTAAGAGAAGGAATTCGTGTAATATCTATGAGATGACATTTTGGAACAGTTTGTGATGGAGTCCACTGGGGAACAGAGAATGTTGGATTTAGTGTTGTGCAATGAGGCAGATTGGAAAAGGGAGCTAAATGTGAAGGGATTCTGTGGGCTCTGGTTATAGAATGATTGAATTTGAGTGGGAGATGATAGAGTCAGAGGTAACAGTGTTTAAGCTGAATAAAGGTAACTCCTGAGGCATGAGGGAGGAGCTATTTAGAATTGACTGGGAGAGGACCGAGCACGAAAGACAGTGGAACTGCAATGGCAGGAGTTACTGTGATTAATTCAGGAGTCACAGCAGAGATTCATCCCAAGGCAAAAGAAGCACACTACAGGGAATATGAGGTAACCAAGGCGGACGAATTAAGTCAGGGATAGCACAAAAGCAAAAAAGAAAGAATATAATGTACAGAAACGCAGCGGAAACGGGAGCAGAGAGAAGCTTGCAAAGATCAACAGAGGGCAACAAGAAAAAGAAATAGCAGGAAGAAAAATTAGTATGAGGGTAAGGTATTCTGTAACATAACAGAAACTGTAAGAGATTCTTTAGATATGCAAAGGGGCAAAGGTGGACATTTGGCTGCTGGAAAGTGACACAGGAGAGACAGGAGTGGGAACAAAAGAAATGTTTGAGGAACTGAAAATTTACTCTGCGCCTGTCTTCACTTTGGAAGACATGAGTAACATTCCAAAAATTCAAGAGCATGACGGGGCAGAGTTTGGAATATTGGCCATCACCAAGCAGAAGGTGCTAGAGAAACTGAGTGGGCTGTAGCTGAATAAATCACCAACATGAGATGGACTACACGACAGACTTATAAGGGAGATAGCTGAAGAGATGCAGCAAGCCTTCGTGATAATCTTTCTGGATTGCGAAAGTCAGAGAGAGTCCCAGAGAACTTGAAAAGTGCTAACACAACACCATGGTTTAAAAATGAAGCAAGTCAGAAGACAGAAAATTAACAGACTAAATCACCTTACATAGGTCGTGGATAGGCTCCTTGAATGCACTGACAAGTATAAGATTTCTGTATATTTGAAATTGCATGGTAAAATAGGGCATATTCAGCATGGTTTTGTCAAAGGAAGGATATTCCTGAAAAAGCTGCTAGAATTCATTGAGAAATTAAGGAGCAGCTTAGACCAAGGGCAGCTAATGAATGCTATCTACCTGAACTTAAAGAAGCCCTTTGATAAGTTGCTGCGCAGAAGGATGCTGAGTAAAATAGGGGACCCTGTTGTTGGAGGAAAGGTGCAGCATGTATAGAAGCTTGGCTGTCTGGCAGAAAGCAGAGCGTTGTGGCAAAATATTCCTTCTCAGGATGGCAGCAAGTGATAAAGTGGTGCTCTGCAAGGCTCAGTGTGGAACTTTTTACTTTCCCTTTTTACTTTAAGGATCTAGATGAAGGAACTGAGGGCATTCTGGCGAAGTTTGCAGATGATACAAAGATAAGTACAGGGAGAGGTAGCATTGAGAGGGTGGATAAGCTGCAAAAGGTTGTCAACAGAATCGGCAAAGAATTGGCAGATCGATTGCGAACTTGCGAGGTGATACACCTTCATAGAAACAATAGTGGTATAGACTATTTCTAAATGGAGGAGAAAATTCAGAACTCTGAAGAGCAAACAAACTTGAGAGTTCTACTCCTGTATTCTCTTACGTTAAACTTGCAGGTTAAGACAGTAATTAGTAAGACAAATGCAATGATGGCATTTGTTTTGAGATGAGTTGAATATAAAAGCAAAAATTTATTTCCTGAGTTCTGTAAGGCTCTCAACTCTCATATCCAGCATCTCCAGGCCTCACTTTCACCATATGAAACTGAATAGCCCTGATTGAATGGCGGAGCAAACTAGATGGGCTGACTGGCCTAATTTCTGTTACTATCTCATGTAGTCTTTGTAATATCGGACTCCGCATTCTTCATTTTAGATGCATTCTCGAATCTGATCTTCGTACAATTTATAAATAGTAATATTCCAAGACGGATAATTGGGCAATATCATGATTCCTCCCTCCAGTCTCAGCAGCCGTTTCCGCCAATTCTCTCGTTTCTTTGTCTCCTACCCAATGTCATAATCGCTCTGTAATTGAAGTTCAGTCAATTGCACATTGCCACTGTCCATTGACATCGATAACAGCAATAACATGACCCTCATCTGCCCTCTCTGATCCTGCAATAACAATTCGAATTGCATTTGGATAGGACAATTTTCTATTAACGTAGAACATGGAACTGTAAAGCACAGTCCAGGCACTTCGGCGCTGGATGCCCTGACGGCATCTTATCCTACTCATAGATCAGACGAACCTTCCAAGTGTATATGCAAGAGTCACTTGAAAGTCCCTAATTTATTTGTGTCTACGCATTCCACACAACCACGACTCTCTGTGTAATGAAGGTTCCTCTTTCATCTCCTTCGAACCTTCCTCCAATGACCTACAAATTATGTCCCATTAAGATAGCCATTTCCGTCATAGGAAAAATTCCTTGATCAGTTAATCTATCCGTGCCTCTCATCGTCTTGTATATCTCTGTCAAGTTATCTCTCACCCTACTTTTCTCCATTGGGAAAAAAAACCATAGTTCCCTCTGCCTTTCTTCCGAAGACATGCCCTCTGGTCCAGATAGCATCCTGTTTAATGTCCTCTGCATGTACTCTAAGGATGCCATATCCGTCTTATTATGAGACGAGTAGAACTGAACACCATATTCCAATTGTAGGATAAGCAGGGTGACACGGAGCCTGAGCATGACCTCGCGGTTCTTAAACTCAATCGTCCTCTAAAAAAAAAAGCCAACATACAATGCACCTTCTTAATAACTCTGTCAAATTCGTGGCAATTTTGAGCAATCCATAGACATGGACTCCAAGATCCCTCTGTTCCTCAACACTGCCAAAAGATCACGCCTTTAACCATGTAATCTGCATTCAATTTCGATCTTCCCAATTAAATTAATTCACAGTTTTCCAAGTTGAATTCCATCTGCCACTTCTCAGCCCAGTTCTGTATCTGGTCAATATCACGTTGCAATCTCCCATAGATATTTATACTGTCCAGAACAGCACCAACCTTCGTTTCATCAGCAAACGTATTAATACACCATTCCACTTACTCTTACCAGTCATTTATAACAATTACAAAGAGCAAAGGTCGCAGAACAGATCCCTGTGGAACACCACAGGTCACCAAGCTCTAAGCTGAATGCTTTGACCCAGTCAATTATTTATCTATTATGCCAGATTGCGCCGTGCCCCATGCTTCCTTACTTTCTGAATGAGCCTACCAAGAGTAATCTTACCAAACGCCTTGCTAAAACCCATGTTCACCACATCCGCTGCTCTACATTAATCACAATGTTTTGTGACATTCACAATAAATGCAATGGGGATTGCGATGCATGATCTGCCGCCCACGATGCCATGTTTAACTGTGTCTCATCAAACTACTGTTTCCAAGTATTTGTAAATCTTTCTCTCAGAATCCTCTCCAATACTTTGCCCACCAGGGACGTAAAATTAATCTGTAAGTCCCAGTATCATCCTTATTCCTTTTCTTGAACAAGGGAAAACCATTTGCCATGCACATTTTATTTGGTGCTCCTCCAATGGACAGTGAGAACATCAAAGATCTTCACAAAGGCGCAGCAATCTCTTCAGTCGGTTCTTCCAGTAACCGAGGATGTATCCCGTCTCGTCTGGGGATTTTCCTGTTCTGAATTTTTTTCAAACTTTTCAGCACACCCTCCTTTTTTAACATGCACCTCTTCTGAAATATCAGTCTGTTTCATGCTGCCCTCAAAAATGTGAAGCTGACTCTTTATGCTCCAATAAAAATTAGGGATGGTAACATCACCCACGACAACAACCCACTAACTCTGCACATTTCCAAAATCAGTCTCCCAAATTGCTCCTCTATGTCTCTGTTGCTATTGTGGGCCCTGTAGCAAACTCACAAGAAAGTGAATGTCCCTTTCCTATTTCTGACTTCCAACCATACTGAGTCTGTAGTCAAACCATCCTTGACGATCTCCCTATCTGCACTGTGATGGTATCCCTGATGAGCAATGACACTTCCCAACACTTTTATACCCCTTCCCTATTCCTTTTGCAGCATCTAAACACTGGAACATCCAACAAACTTTCCTTCCTAAATGATATTCAAAAATCCGTAATGGCCACAACATCTGAATTCCAATTACTATTCAATACACTGAGTTTGTCACACTTATTCCTGATTCTACTTGCATTAGAACAGACACATTTCAAACCATCACACTAACTGCAACTTTGCTCTATCAATTGCCCGTACGTCCTCATACACTTTCTGCACGCTGTATCTGGCTGTTCACACCCTACTCCATCATCTGATCCATAGCTCTAGTTCCTGTCCCCATGCCAATTGAACACTCCTGAACAGCTTTAGCAAATCTCCCTCCCAAGATATTGATGCCCCTCCAGTTCAAGTGTCACCAGTCCTTCTTGTACTGGTCTCAGCTTCTCCGGATTGTATCCCAAAGTTCACCTCTTACACCTCTTACACCAGCCCTGCAGCATGTGGTCATCTGCACCCTCTCTCTGTTCCGAGCCTCACTGGCTGGTGGCACCATTGGCAATCCTGAGAATACTACTGTGCTCCTTCGGCTTTCTGGCTTCACACTTAACTCCGTATGCTCTCTTTTCAGGTCCTCCTCCCTTTCCATAACTTTGTCATTAGTATGGATGTGCACCATTACTCTGGCTGCTCCTCCCTTCCCCGCCCCCAAACCCCCCGTTTAGAATCCTGCAGGCTCGCTGCATGGAATTTGTCTACTTTAAATCCATGGTATCTGAGACATATTTTCCATCGCATTACAGATGATAAAAGTTCTGTTCACGTAAAGCCTGATCAATCGTTACAGGCTGCATGTATTCATTTATAAATGGAGAAGCAGGTTTATGTTCCGACAATCATCTGACATTACTTCCACATCCAAGGCAGATTGGAAGATTGCACACAATCGATCTATCAACTCCAACTTTATTTCCCTCAGCCACGCTCACATATCCAAAGCTGAATGTGTAAATTTTAAATGTTATTTTGAATTGTGTTAAAATCGATACAACTTAGTCTTAAAATGTATTCACTCATTTTATTCTCCCTGACAAGACAAAGCAAGTATCCAGCTGATACACGTTTCTGAAAATCGTGTATGGTTCAATAAGGTTTCTCACCAAACACATAAACTGATAACGCCTTGCAAGAAAAGGCATTCATTATAGGAACGCGTAATGCAGGAATATTTGAAGATGTTCGAAAGCAATTGTACCTTCTTCTTTAGGGAATCAAAACTGCCAACAGTGTGAGAGATGTGGTGTGAAAAAATGCCCTGGACAGATGCAGGGAATTTAGAGCTGGGAAAGCACAGCAGGTCAGCCAGTATCTGAGAAACAATAGAGTCATCGTTCTGGGCATGTTCCTGATGAAGTATTATGCTGGGAACAGTGACTGTCCTGTTCCTGGGTACCCTGACCTACTGTGCTGTTTCTTTACCACACTTTGCGATATTGATCTACAGCATCTGCAGTCCCCACTTTCTCCCTCTAGAGATGCATTTAAAAAAAGACGATTAAACCTGACACTATTTGCCAGACACAACATCATTCCAAGTAGCTTTCAAATCGGATGCTGCATCTGCAGACTGATCTCATACAAATCATATAGAAGAAACAATGAAACTGTCTGCACCAGAGTTTTGCAATCTCGCTCCATTTACATAAATTCGCATTGTCTTAACCTTCCTGCCAAAATGTACAATTTACTTTACGTTATTTCGACTGAAGGTTTGCTCACTAATCTTCCCTGTTATGTCACTTTGCTCACTCACTTTCTCTATTTGACAACATGTTGAATAATCGTCTTTAGAGATGAGCTAATTGAGCTTCGATACTTTCAAACCCTTCATTCACAAATTTGATACAGATTATGGATCACTGATGACTCCATAGTGAGCTCTGCAGCACGAGTTACAGATTTGCAAAATGACAATAAACATTTATCTCTACTCATAATTGCCTGATCGAGACTGCTTCCTATTTAGCAGCTCAGACGGGTTGAATAGCCTCCTGCTGGTCTTTGTAATGTTGGAAACGCGCTGAATTACTTCGTTTAAAAATACTATCTAACTCCTTCGAGGAGCAAAGCGGTCTACCTCCGTATCATTGTAACGATGATGACTTGCTGAGTGAGTTGGTCCTCTACCTTTGTGACAACCTGGAGAGGTGGATTGAGAGAACAACAATTGGGGTAGTGGCAGCAGTTCTCCATTCACTGCACGGTTCACACAGACGCGTTCAAACATTGGAAGGGTTGCACCATCTCCTGATATTCCCAGTGGCCGCGTTTCTCTCAGTGCATATGAGATACTTGAATTTGTTTGTTTGGCGATGGGGAGAGGTGAGTGGGCGGATATTTTGATGCATTATACCAAGGCAACGACCTTCATCAGAGACGCCATCCTTTCTTCTTACGTGGACAACCGATGAAGATGGGAATGGATGGTTGCTTTTCAATGAAGAGGTTGTGGCTGCTACCAGTTCCGGGTATATGTACCACCATGATGTACTGTGCATGGGTACCCCGTAACATTAATGGACTGAGATTTCCTTCGATTCCTCTACCTCTCCCAATTGCAATGGGGACCCTACAGAACTATGGACGCCAGCGAGAATTCCCCTACACTGGGAAAACAAGGATACACCCGGCAGCTCCTACTGAGGGGGGAAATATTGTATTCACCTCATGCAACATTTATATTCTCCATCAGAAATAATGACACTAATGTCGACATAATGGGAGATGACTGATATATTACATACTACTGCCTGGAAGGTTCCAAATCATAGAAGATGAACGACAATGTGAAGAGCACCGTCCTCCCACGAAGCTGCAGGTCGTGTTGAAGGAGGTGACACCGCTCTGTTGCCAGTTCTTTGTCAAGGAGGGTTTCTTTGCACTCTGCTCTTGGGTTTGCTGCACCTTGGAAAGCTGGACTTGGAAATCCAGGGTGGATAGAATAGATTCCTTTACACATGCACACACAAACCAGTGATCGTCATCTGCATGGAGTTCAGCAAGGCATTCAACGCAGTTCCTCACGGTAGACCGGTTAGGAAGATTAGATCACATGGATGCAGGGAGGTTATCCATTTGCATATAGAATTTGCTTGAAAGCAGAAGGCAGTGGGTGACGGTGGATGAATGTTTTTCAGACTGGAGGCCTGTAACTAGTGGTGTGCAACAATGAATGATGCTGGGTCCACTACTTTAGGTCAATTACATAAATAAATTGGATGTGAACATATGAGGAAAAGTTAATAAATATGCAGACGATACAATTGAAGGTGTAATAGACAACAAAGGTGTTTACCTGAACGTACAACAGTATCTTGTAGTCAAGAAGGCATATAGAATAAGACCATAAGACATAGGAGCGGAAGTAAGGCCATTCGGCTCATCGAGTCCACTTCTCCATTCAATCATGGCTGATGGGCATTTCAACTCCACTTACCTGCATTCTCCCCGTAGCCCTTAATTCCTTGTGACATCAAGAATTTATCAATTTCTGCCTTGAAGACATTTAGCGTCCCAGCTTCCACTGCACTCTGTGGCAATGAATTCCACAGGCCTACCACTCTCTGGCTGAAGAAATGTCTCCGCATTTCTGTTCTGAATTTACCCCCTCTAATTCTAAGGCTGTGTCCACGGGTCCTAATCTCCTCGCCTAACGGAAACAATTTCCTAGCGTCCACCCTCCCCAAGCCATGTATTATCTTGTAAGTTTCAATTAGATCTCCCCTTAATCTTATAAACTCCAATGAATGACAAAGTCCAGTCGTCTTTCTCTGTTTCAGTAACATGCTGTCTTTAGTTCTTCCTGAAAAAAAAACAAAGAATGACCGTTTATATATCACGTTGTGTTCCAACTTTCAAGCTATTATCATTGCCTTTACCTGTCAATATCTATTTGCAGACTCTCCACTGTCTCTTGCTAATTTAATGTCTTGCTTCTCTCAGTCATAACTAAACGCATCTGTTCCATCCTGATCACTGATATAGATGTTAAATAGCTACGGACGCTGCACTGGTCACTGTGTGTATCCACTTGTTACGTCTTTCAAACTGATTAAGACTGATTAATCCCGGCCATCTGTTTGTTGTTCGAAAACCAGCCCTCCCTCATTCCTCTGCAGCACATTCGAAGGGCTGAATAAGAACAAGGGGCGTCAGTTGGCAATTCAGCCCCTGGAGCCTGCTCCGCCATTTAGTTGAATCATGGCTGATGTCATCTCGGCCTCAGTTCCATTTTCCTGCCCACTCTCCATATACCTTCATTTACTCACTGTCCCAGCATCTATTGCACTCTTACACATATTTACAACCATTTGAGAGAGGTCATCCCTCCTCACCGTGTTTTAACTCTGATTTTCCTGTCCTAAGTCTCTGGTCTATTGTTCTAGATTGCTTCACGTGAGGAAATAATCACTCCACAACTACAATGTCAATCAACTTCAGCATCTCGCAGGCCTCGTTGAGATCTCATCGCATTCTTCGATACTCCAGAGAGTAGAGGCCTGAACTGCATTATCTCACATCAGAAGAGAAACTCCGCATCTCTGGGATCAATTTACTGAACCAGGTCTGAATGCCTGTCAGGCAAATGCATCCTTCCTCAAGTCAGTGCACCCTAACTGTATTTCAGTTGCTGTTTCACGTTTGCCTTGCAAAGCGAGAGCACGCTCCTTACCTTTATGCTTTATTTTTATAAATAAGCCTTTCTCAGTACCTGCCGTACTTGCATGTGAGTTACCTGTGATAGGCACGTGGACACCCACATCCCTCGCAACTAAGTACTCTAAATTTTCTCGCCATTTAGATCAAAGTTTGCCTTTCTATTATGCTTGCCAAATTGAATAACCCCCTGATTATCCATGTTCACTTTAGTGGCCAAATGTTAACCAATTCATCGAAGCTATCCATATCCGTTTGAAATTCTCTTACATCTTCAATGCAAAGTAATTTTGCACCGATTTGCCTCTCATCTGCAAAATGGCGATCGTATTTTCTATCGCGTCAACCGAGTATTAATGTAAATTGTTAATTGTTGAGGCCTGAGGACTGAACTCTTTGGTACCTCACAAGTTGCACTTTATCAACAGGAAGTGCCAAAAGTATTTCACCTCACTGTATTTTGCTGATTCACCTATCCTTTATCCAAGCTCATCAATTACTCCTAAATCATTTAATCTTACTGCTGAATCTTTTGAGAAGCACCATATCCAATGCCTTCTAGAAGATCAGATAGATTATGTCGCAAGAATTCCCATCATCCACCATATTTGTGACATACTAAACTAACACAAGCAAACAATTCACGAACGATTTATTTGATACTGAACGGCATTTTCCAATATCCCTGAAATGGGAGCAAGGGAGTGATTGGTCTTCCTCTGTTCCAATGCAATCGATGCATGTTTGAATGATCTCCTCTTGCCCCAGATAGCATGTGCCCTTATCCAATTCCTGTGCAACATGCTCAGTGGTGAAGAATAGTCTCCTGTTATGTCAGTGTACCAATCTCCATTCACTGTGACCTCTTCCAGTTACTGTATTACAGACTTGTGGAGGCTGAATGGACTGGTCCTGTTGCTGTGCAACAGGATATTGGTACTGCACGGCTTACGCTTGGTACTGTGCTATATGCTGAAGGGCCTGATTGACCTCCTTCTGTAACGGTATATCAGGGTTCAGGGGCGGAATGGACTCCTCCTGTTCTGATGTAGCAGGGTCAAAGGCCTGAATATCTTTCTGCTGTTCCTGCGTAACAGACATAGATGTGGAATGGATTCCTCTATTTGCTTTGTAATTGGCTTCTGTTGCTGACTCCTTCTGGACTTTCATGTAAAAATAAGATCATCTTTCATTCCTCAAAACTCCAATGAGTATTGGATCAACCTGAGCAGCTTTTTATTATCCGTTCACATCTTCATCCCAGGAATCATTTAAGGGAACCATCTCTGAGTTGCTTGCAATGTGACAGTACCTTCGGCCAAATCATTTATGCCCAGGAAAAATAACAGTGGCCCCTGCACGGATTCCTGTGAAACATCACTGGCCCCAGATCTCCACACTGAGAAAGTCATTTCCACTACGATTCTCCATCTCCAGTTGTTCAGCCAGCTGTCTACTCGTTTATTTAGTACACTGTGGACCCAATGCGACTTCACCTTCTCATCAGCCTACTTTAAGGAATCTTCCTAAAAGCCTTGTTGATGTCCATATATTTACAGTAATTCAGTTTTGTATTATTCCTGAAAAATATCACAGGTTCACAGTTATCCACCTTACATTCCAGCTGCCAAATTGTTGATCATTGCTCATCCAAATAGACATTTTCTTATTTTTCTTGGTAACTTTATTTCATACCTATCTCAGTTTTAATTGTTCCATTTATCAAAAACGTTGACATTACATGCACATATGTGAGGCCTCAGCACTGGTCACTGTGTCCCTGCAGTCGTTAATTTGTGTTAAACTGATACAGACTGATTTATCCCTTATCTATCCCTGCTCTCGGATCAGTAAACTGTCCTTCCCGTGTTCCTGTATCGGAGGTTTGAAAAGCTGAATGTTCCCTTCCATTTCCTGAGTAACAGACATGTTGGATTTAAATATCTGCTCGAATTGCTGTCTTACAGCCTCAAATGGCTGAAGAGCTTTATAGTGTGTTTGTTTAAACTCTTGATGCGCTGAATAGCCTGCTTCAGTATAGGTGTAGTTGTAAATGGTGCTGACCATTTTTGAACCAACAGAAAACAGCCCACTTCTGGCAACATGATGGAGGAAACATGCTGCAATATGATGCTGCAGCTGCTGAGAACCAAAAGTGCCTTATGGATGCCCAGTTTCCATTTGTTCGTTCCTTTAGAAGTATGTCTTACTTCACAGGAGTCACCGCCAAATAACATAGTGGGCAATATCTTCAAGATGAGCATGATACTGTCCCTCCACGAGGGCTGTGTGCTGGATGCTCCGACAGATATCGTGAGGGACAGATCCATCTGTGCAAATGTGTTTGGTGAGAATCATTCCCTCTTGTTGGTTCCGCCATCACTTCCCACAGTCTCGTTGCTGAGTCTTTGAGCTTCCTCCATGCTCAGTCAGTGGTGGGCCGGTGGCAACACACTTGATTATAGGCGTTGATTTCCCACGGACAGAATATGTTCTGCGTCCTTGTTATCATCAGTATTTGGTTCGATTTGTTTTCAACATCGTGGCGAACTGATTGAACACCGCGGGGTGGGGTGGAGGGCAGTAGAAATCCGTCATCAGGCATTTTCCTTGACCATTTTTGACTTGGTATATTGAGATATCCCGGATTTTGTAATCAGTGTTGGGGAATGTCAGGGTAACTCCTTCCCTGACTGTATCCCACGGTGTACGAACACTGGTAAGTCTGTCCTGCCAGTGGGACAGGATATACCCAGGGATTATGATGGGGAGTCATAAAACATTACCCATGAGGACTGATTTTGTGAGTATGACGATATCAGATTTTTTTTCTCAACGGTCAATTAACGTGACATTTGAGGAAGGAACATTCGGCAAAAAAGCTAAACGAAAGCACTCTATCTGAATGCGTGTTTGATTTTCAAAGCAAACTGAGAAAATCATTGCATGCATTGAGAGAATTGGATATGTTTTAATGAAATTTGAGAGGCATCGCTACAGTATGATCAATATTGGGAACTAAATATCTAGAACATTTTATAGATCGTAGTGCTGGACAGAACTCAAATGGAGGTGGAGTAAATAGCTAAATATGGGATGGCATCTGCTTTTACATTAAAGAAAATCTTACATCATTCTATACTCGACAATCTCTGAAACATTCTGTAACCAACATTCCCCGGAACATTCTACCGCTGTCATTGTTTATGAATGGCTTGCATCAGTGAATTGAACAAAATATGAGATCCAGAGGGATGAGATCCCGTTCCAGAGAGAAGGATAAACAAAAGTTAATACTTCTAAGGTTGGCGCCACCTCGTGCTCCCGCGAGGAGGTTGAGCAATTCATCAACTTCACCAACACATTCCACCCTGACCTTAAATTTACCTGGACCATCTCTGACACCCCCTCCCCTTCCTGGACCTCTCCATCTCCATTAATGACGACCGACTTGACACTGACATTTTGTTACAAACTCACCGACTCTCACAGCTACCTGGATTACACCTCTTCCCACCCTATCTCTTGCAAAAATGCCATCCCTTAATCCCATTTCCTCCGCCTCTGCCTTATCTGCTCCCAGGAGGACCAGTTCCACCACAGGACACACCAGATGGCCTCCTTCTTTAGAGACCGCAATTTCCCTTCCCACATGGTTAAAATGCCAACCAACGCATCTCGTCCACATCCCGCACGTCCGCCCACAGACCCCAACCCTCCAACCCTGACAAGGACAGAACGCCCCTGGTAATCACCTTCCACCCAACCAACCTTTGCATAAACCAAATCATCTGCCGACCTTTCTGCCACCTCCAAACAGACCCCACCACCAGGAATATATTTCCGTCCCCACCCCTTTCCGCCTTTCGCAAAGACCGTTCCCTCCGTGACAACCTTGTCAGGTCTGCACACCCCTTCAAACCACCCTCCCATCCTGGCACTTTCCCCTGCCAACGCACGAACTGTAAAACCTGCGCCTACACCTCCTCCCTCACCTCTATCCAAGGCCCTAAAGGAGCCTTCCACATCCATCAAAGTTTTACTTGCACATCCACTAATATCATTTATTTTATCCATTGCTCCCGATGCGGTCTCCTCTACATTGGGGAGACTGGCGCCTCCTAGTAGAGCGCTTTAGGGAACATCTCCGGGACACCGGCACCAATCAACCACACCGCCCCGTGGCCCAACATTTCAACTCTCCCTCCCACTCTGCCGAGGACATGGAGGTCCAGGGCCTCCTTCACCGCCGCTCCCTCACCACCAGACGCCTGGAGGAAGAACGCCTCATCTTCCGCCTCGGATCACTTCAACCCCAGGGCATCGATGTGGACTTCAACAGTTTCCTCATTTCCCCTTCCCCCACCTCACCCTAGTTCCAAACTTCCAGTTCAGCACTGTCCCCATGACTTGTCCGGACTTGTCCTACCTGCCTATTACCTTTTCCACCTTTCCACTCCACCCTCTCTTCCCTGACCTATAACCTTCATCCCCTCCCCCACTCACCCATTGTACTCTATGCTACTTTCTCCCCACCCCCACCCTCCTCTAGCTTATCTCTCCACGCTTCAGGCTGACTGCCTTTATTCCTGATGAAGGGCTTTTGCCCGAAACGTCGATTTCGAAGCTCCTTGGATGCTGCCTGAACTGCTGTGCTCTTCCAGCACCACTCATCCAGAATTTAGTTTCCAGTATCTGCAGTCATTGTTTTTACTTCTCAGTCACTTGAAAGGATGAGTACGTTTTCGCTGCGTGAATACTTCTTCATGACAGAGGATGGACAACAATTTAGACTAAACGACAGAATTCTAAACAACGTTTGTCTTCAAGGCACTGGGAGAGAATCCTTCAGGACAGCAACATTTTCACCCTCCGTATTTGGAACTGCAAAGAAGTGACCTGGGTCTGCTCTAATGTGATCTAGTGTGTCAAAATGTTCCAAACAACTGTTCTTATGGATGCATCTCTGTGTGTTTTTGGGAGGGACAATTTATTGTGTATTCCGTCACACTGATATCAGCAATTCAGATATTCACATTTGCTCCTTCAGGTCTATTTATTTTAATTAATGTCTGAACGCAATGACATATTTGAACATCTCACTGGGTCCTCAGTTAAACTGCTAATTTTGCCTCGAGGCTGATGTTTCAATTGTTTGTTTTCCTTCCTCACAGTTAATGTAGTGACGCTCCACGTCCTGCTTGAGAAAGATTGTGGATTGTCTCAATGTACCAGTCGTTACCTGGGGGCCATGGCAGGGGCGGATCTACTGGTCATTATCCTCGACCTGATACTGAGACATATTCCCATTGTTTATGCGGAACAGTTCTCTTTCCTGAAGTCCATCCCCGTGTGTAATATCCACGCCGTTCTGCTTTATGCAGCCACTGAATGTTCTGTCTGGTTCACTGTCACTTTCACCTTTGATCGGTTTGCAGCCATTTGTTGCCAGAAAAGCAAACATTACACTGGGAAAACGGTCGCTGTGGTTCTGGGAACAGTGACTGTGCTGAGCTGTTTAAAGAACATGTTCTGGTATTTTATGGTCACAAATCAGTATTGGCTGTGGCACGGGCCGTGGTTCTGTAAGACACCAACGTTTGTTTATTTCTCCCGTGTCTGTATCACAATCGAGTCCATCTATTACATTGTAACCCCGGCTGTGCCATTTTTCCTGATCCTGCTGCTCAATGTTTTCACGGTTAGGCACATTTCAGTGACCAGCAGAGTTCGCAGTAGGCTTTGTGCTCACACAAATAGGTACACTCAGTCTAACACGGAAATGAGAAATCGAAAAAAATCCATCATTTTACTGTTTGCAATCTCGGCGAATTTCATCCTGTTATGGTCAACATTAACAGTTTATTCGATATGGAATCGGAGGCGGTATATTGTGTATTCCCATGTGTATCTCCATCCCTTTCTGCAGGAATTGGGCTTCATGCTCCAGCTCCTAAATTGCTGCACAAACACCGTGATTTATGCCGTGACCCAGACTAAGTTCAGGCAGCAGCTGAAGAATGTTCTGAAATATCCCTTTACCCAAATCCGTCAATCACTCAAATTCACTTATTAATCAAATCATCCGGGATTATCTCATTTCAGTTCAGTGTATGAGCAATGAAACAACCAGTTGCCATGGTAAGAGACAGAGGGGAGAGCTGGTTTGTCCAACTTCCGCCCACAGGGGTTTACAGGGACAGATTGCAATGTTGATCTGTACTCAGGCGCCGGTGACAAAAGGCAACATTCCACTGATTGTATCTATCACTTTGATTTGTAAACAATAAACATTTTCATTAACATGTACCGAGCAGCAGAGCAAAAGATATTGTTGTTTGTTGTTGCATTGAAGAAGATGAGTTGGAGAGACACAGTCTCAGCCCCAAGTCTTGGTCCTCATGGAAAGGGAGGAGACCGGGACCGAGCTCTGGAGTTGGGTTGAAGTAACTCTGTTCTTCCACAACGAGCTAGCCAGTGATATTCCTCATCTCCATTGAAACACATCCGTGCCTTTCTCTTTATCTCCAACTCCTCGGTTTCCCTTCATGCCCCGTACCTCATCTCTTGCACCCCCTCCCCCGGGGAAGGGTGAGAGAGAAAGTGGAGGTGGGAGGGGTGTGAACGAGATCGGGGTCAAGAGAGAGAAGGGGTGTTGTAGAAACTGAGGAGGGAGAAAGAAATGGGGAGAAAGAGTGGGGGGAATAAAGCATGTTTAAAGAAAGAGAATGGGGCGAGGCAAATGGGCCAGGGAGAGATAGAGAAGAGGCTGGAGAGAGAGGAGTGAGGAAGACAGAGAGACAGGGCGGGGTGGGAGGAGAAGAGAGAGGGCCGAGAGAGAGAGGGATGGAGAGATCAGGAGAGAGACAGGCGTAAGGGAGGATGAAGACAGAGGGGAGAGAGAGTGTGGTAAGGTGAGAGTGTGGGAGGGAGCGAAAGGGAGAGATATGGAGTGGACAGGGAGAGAGAAAGGGAAGTCACAGTGTAATAGAATCATAGAGATATCCGACACAGAAGCAATCTAGTCCCACCTGCCAGCACCCGACCCATATCCCTCCAAACATTTCCTATTCCTATCCCCATCTAGATGTCTTTTGCATGTTTCAATTGTACTAGCCTCCAACACTTCCTCTGGCAGCTCATTCCCGTGT
This sequence comes from Chiloscyllium plagiosum, assembly GCF_037043375.1. Taxonomy (NCBI): domain Eukaryota; kingdom Metazoa; phylum Chordata; class Chondrichthyes; order Orectolobiformes; family Hemiscylliidae; genus Chiloscyllium; species Chiloscyllium plagiosum. The sequence goes on from NW_028270160.1 coordinate 69,859,535, forward strand.
GAAAATGTTGCCCCTTAGGTCTCATTTATATCTTTCGCCTCTCAGCTTAAACCTATGCCCTCCAGTTTTGGGCTCACCCACGGTAAAGAAAAGATTTTGTGTAGTTAACATATCCATACCCCTCATGTTTTCATAAACCTCCATAAGGTCACCCCTCAATTTCCGACACTCCAAGGAAAACAGTGCTAGCCTATTCAACTTCTTCATATAGCTCAAATCCTCCAACGCTGGCAACATCCCTCTGAAGATTTTCTGAAACCTTTCAAATTTCAGAACATCTTTCAGATAGGAAGGAGACCAGAATTGCACGCAATTTCCAACAGTGGCCTAACTGATGTCCTTTAGAGCTGCAACATGACCTCCCATCTCCTGAACTCAACACTCTGACCAATAGTGGAAAGGTAGAGAAGGACAGAAGGGGAGAGAGGGATGGAGTGAGGGGGGAGGGAGGGGGAGCGGGGAGAGAGGGGGAGAGGGAGATGATGGAGAGAGAGGGGAGGGGGAGAAGAAGGGAGGCAGCGCGAGAGAGGGAGGAAGGGAATGAGGCACGGAGGTGGGAGAGAGAGGGGCAGAGGGAAAGAAGACAAGTGGGTGATGATGGGGTGAGAGGGGAGTGGGAGACGGAGAGGAGGAGGGTGGAAAGTGGGAGGGAGCTGGAGGCAGAGCAGAGTTGCAAGTAATATTCCAAAAGTGGCCGAACCAACGTCCTGTACATCCGCACCAGAGTTTTGCATATATCCAGCATAATCTTCTAGTTCCTAAACTCAATGCACTTACCAAAAAAAAAGCTAACACCAGATTTACTGGTTTAATGCTTGTCGGAAGGGCCAAGTGGTTTAAGACGACTGACACAACGAGTGTTCGCTGTTGCCTTGCATCAAAGCTGGTGATTTCTGGTCCCTTTCTTGGGGTGTGCATTCAAATGCCACTCCTCATATTCTCCTTTGTCCCCGAACAAATGTTGCCACGAAGCACACATTACAGCAAATTTCATCGCATTCTGCTGATGAGTCACCCCAACCGACATTCGGGGTGCCACGGTGGCTCAGTTGTTAACAGTTCTGCCTTACAGTGCTAGAAACCCGTGTTCGATCCCAGCCACAGGCAAATGTCTGTATGGAGTTAACACGTTCTCCCCGTTGTTACGGGTTCGGCCAGAGCACTCAAAAATTTCTTAAGCAGGCAGCCCAGAGCAATGGTTCTCATCTTCGTTAAGTAAGTATACAGTGCAAAATACCTCGGTAAATTAGCTAGGTTAACTGCCAGGTTTCAAAACAAACAAAAATACATTCAGAATGAATGCAAAGAGCAGACTAAAGAAACCCTACACATCTCAGTCTATCCAAACTAGATCTCGTTATGCTGTTCCGAATGTGCACAAACATCCCAACAAGCAAACGCAATTAAAAACAGTAAAATTGAGCAAATGCTTCCAGGTTGAATTTCGAAGGGAAGATGGAGAGACAGAGTTTAGCAGCCTGTTTCCATATACCTGTAGCTGACCGCCTGACTAGGTCTGGACTGAACTCGTCAGCTAGAGAGCTGACCACCCACCTTTTATTAGACAAGTCCCATCTAAAACATGACCACTTTGGCCTGAAATCTCATCTGTTTACATATAAACAAAATGCCTCTCAAAATCCTTTTTCATCTCTGTACAAAACTTGTCACCTTGGAGCCTGGAGTGTTTTATGACCATCATCCGTGAGCCTGCAATTAACCTATGGTGTTCCGACCCACTTGTTATGTATGTGTTTTGTTTGTTGTGTTGAGTAGGATCATTTCTGGTTCTTTCTCTGAGAGGATGGTAAGTGGGATCCAAATCTAGAATTTTGTCCCAGTCGAACTGGTGTCCCTTTTCGACAGTGTGTATGGATACTTGTGATTGCTGTTCCTTGTTGGTGGTTAGTTGGTGCTCATTTATCCTGGCTGCCAGTTCCCTGACCCTCTGTCCGATGTAATGATGGTTGCAATTATTGCAGGGTATTTTATGTATGACGTTAATTTTGCGGGTTGTTGGGACGGGGTATGTTCAAATTTTTCAGTAGCTATTTAATGTGGTGGTATGTTGGTGGGTTACCATGATGTCTATTGACCGGAGTTCTCTCGTCATCATCTTTGAGATGTCTTTGTATGGCAGGGTGGCTAGACTCTCTGGGGGTGTTTTGACTTCTTGCTCAGGTTTGTTGTGTAGCAATAGGTAGACTGCACTTATTGGGTAGCTGTTGCTCTTGACGAAAAGCCAAGGGAGAGCTGCATGAATGCCACAGCCGTATGTATGAATGCCACAGAACTGCCCAGATACAAAACTATGGGAGCAATTGTCCAAAAGTCCATAAGCGGAACTGTAACAGGACATTCTTTAAACGAGCCACAACACAGTGCAGCATCCAGGAAATACGAGCAACTGAGGCAAAAATAACTATCACACTTAAACAGCTCTTGATGAAATAAAGAGAAAAATCCCAACAACCAGCTGAACGAACGTCAGAAATATAATATTCTGCAAGAACTGCAACAGACATTACTATAGACTGATCTGGAGGAAAGAAACAACCAGCATACGTGAGCACTAACTCGTCACCAAAAGATATGACTAACTACCTCTAGTTACACACACAGACAGACGAAGGACAATGGATCGATTGGGATAATACATCCATCCTGGGACAGGCGAAACAAAAGCATACACGAGAATTCATAGAGGCTTGGGATTCAGACTGGAGCTCTATTAACAAACATTTCGGTTTGGACCACATTTAACAATCTCTCACAAAAATTGTGTGGTGATATCAACCATCACAACTGACCAAATCACATGAATGACATAGGAGACAGAACAGCAGCGCTTTATCGGAGGCTCACTGATGTCGTTACCTAATGCGATGATGAAACCTCTGAATACAAATATTTCAACTAAGCGAGCCAACTTAAAATCTGATCCACAAACTGAGCTACAAAATTCATTAAAATCTTCTCTAAATTTCTTGTTTAAGGGAATGATTTGCGAAACGATATGGGGACGTTTGTTAACTGCGAAGTTGTTTCACTTGAAGGGGAGAGAAATATCCTTGAGTACATCCTTAGAATAAAAAGAAGACACTTCAGAACGGAGATAAGGAGAAACGTATTTCGCCAGGAACTGATGAATCGGTGGAGTTCAATGCCACAGAAGGCTATGGAGTCCAGGTCATTCAGAACATTTAAAACAGAAATAGATCATTTGTTGATTGCCAAATCGATCACAAATTATGGAGAGACAGCGGGAAAATGGGGTTGAAAAACCTGTCACCGTGGATTGAATGGTGGAGCACACTCGAGGAACTAAATAGTCCAAAACCTTTTCCTATATTTTTATGGGAGGGAAGTAAAAATAAAAAGGACAAAGGCTTAAGGTGAGAGTGGAAAATCTTAAGCGACACCTGGTGTTAGCTGCCAGAGAAATTTGTAGAAACTGGTGCAATTAACATTTTAATCTGGACCTGGTGCATAATTACGAAGTGTTTTGTGGCATCTGGGCCAATTTCTGACAAGTGAGATGAGATCAGTTTGGAATAGCTGGCTGGCGTGGACGACTTGAACCAAGTAGTCATTTTCCATGCTTTTTGACTATGATCGTGTAACTGATGCTTTCAAGTGTCTGAAGCTTGTGACGGATACAAAGAAATGCTTTCTTTTTCCCGTGTGTACAGTCAGTTTAACATCCACTGAGGAGTTAAACGAAGCGCTGAATTATCTAACATTTCCGAACAATTTACTTAATTCTGGGTTTTACTTTTTTAAGGAGACTTCCTGGTGTTCCCAGTAGAGAAGATTCGCCTCGCAGAACATTCAATTTCCTGCGCAGTTCCTTCACAGACTTCAGAAATTTCACACAACACTCTTGCACAACTCACATCGATGCTTGCAAAATGATTGTATAGCCAATTGCAAGTCCAGGTTATGAGTTCAGTTGTAACTGAGCTACTTTTCAGATAATGCTTTGCTTTGAAACAGTTGGAAATCCATCAAAGGTCTTTATAAGACAAAGCAAAATTCATGACTTTTGAGAATTACACAAATGTAAGGAAGTAGAAAAGGATGCAAGACTACGGAGCACTGTATCTGAGGTGTTGCCATGTTTTACCTCCACGGAGCTCTTTCTATTGGTTACACACAACTAATCGATGAAGATATTGCTGGTTTCTGATGTGAAATACAAAACCAGTTTACACCCTACATTAATATTCATCCTGTACGAACTCGACTCATATGGCCAATTGACACAAAACGTTATGAGATGGCAAATAATATTCAATTCAACTAACAATATTCAGAATGACAACGTTCAGTTTATTGACGAGGTCGATATTTTCCTGATGGGTTTTTGTGCGTGCACGCTGAAATCACTGTCATTTGTTTGGAGCAGATCAAATTCGTTATTGGAAAGGCCCAGTTAAGAAAATTCATATTGGTTATGAAGATGAATAGATGAGGTAGTTAATAATTAGTGTGAAGTGCTCCTATTCAGATAAATAAAATAATGACAAAAGACCTCATTACAGGAGTTACATTCTGTTGTGCAGGTTGAGATTATTCCATTTCCATCAATTACTCCAGCAATTCCGAATCCATTCAAGGACCGTGCAATTTCATTTGTCTTCAATTTAAGGTGGGCATGCTCTTCAGGTACGTCATATCTCTTGGGCAGGTTCACATTTGCTGGCCATAACCTCTCTGTTGTTTTTTCACTGATATGCAATTTTTCTGTTTTCCCAACTTCAGCTTGTAGAATATGAAGGATTTATGATACATATTTTATGTTGACACAAAGTCAAACTAGTGATTATTCTCTATGATCTGATAATACTTTGTTGAATTATTTAACACTTTGAACAATCTCTGCTTTGATATCAATAATTTAAGCAAAATGGAATTTCACGTCATGACTACCTTTGCTTGTGATTGTTAGTGAGTTCCATGAGATTTGTTTTTACGTCTCATCAGCACTTCTCTACATTTTTGCTTCTGATTGGCTCACTGCCAATATTCAATAAAGACAAAAGACCTCGATAGATAATGTGACTGTCATTCTTCACTCCCGTTTTCCACGAAAGTCTCTATTCCTTTCTCAAGATGTTCCTTCGAAATTGTGACAACGCTTTCATATCAAAACATTGTTGTGAACTGATTGCTCATGTTCTGAAATGAGAGGTTGTAAGGCAGAGGTGGAGATTGAACTACTGAAGAGCACTTAGGCAAAAAAAAACTTGTGAGGGCTTCAGCTTTGTTAAAAAACACCCTGGAATAATAGAAGGAGACTGGTTATGGCCACCTCTCACAGAGCAGAATTCCCTTCTTTCCCCTGTAAGATGCAGAAGCGTTTGATGTCTCAAAAAAATTGAAAGCGAAGTGAGTGTCTCCGATCTGCTAGCCTGACTGAACTTTCTCTTGACAGTTCATTCTGCCGTGATTGAGGAACTGCATCTACAAACCTGTGTCTCAATTTGAATTTTTGACAAGGGTGTCCACATCCCGCACCTCTGCCCTCAAACCTCACTCCTCCCACCGTTACAAGGACAGAACACCCCTGGTCCTCAATTTCCACCCTACCAACCTTCGCATTAACCATATCATTCGCCGATGTTTCTGCCAACTCAAAATGGACCCAACCACTAGGGATATATTTCCCTCCCTACTCCTTTCTGCTTGCTGCAACGACGGTTCCCTCCGTGACTACCTGGTCAGGGCCACACCCCCCAAACAAATCACTCTCTCATCCTCGCACCCTCCCCTACCACGGCAGGAATTGCAAAACCTGCACCCTCACCTCCTCCCTCACCACCGTCCAAGGCCCTAAAGGTGCCTTCCAAATCCATCAAAGTTTCACCTGGCACATCCAGCAATGTCATTCATTGTATGTGTTGCTCCCGATGTGGTCTCCTTGATATTTGGGAGAGTGGACACCTCCTCGCAGAGAGCTTCAGGGATCATCTCAGGAACCAATCAACCTCACCGCCCCGTAGTCCAATATTTCAACTCCCCTTCCCACTCTGCCGAATACATGCAGGTCCTGGGCCTCCTCCACCGTTGTTCCCTCACCATCCGACGCCTCATCTTCCGCCACGAAACACTTCAACTGCAGGGCATCAACGTGGACTTCACCAGTTTCTTCATTTCCCCTCCCCCACCTTACCTCTATTCGAACCTTCCAGGTCAGCACTGTCTTCATGACCATTCCTACTTGCCAAGCTCCCTTCCCACCTATCCGGTCCACTCTCTCCTTTGACCTCTCACCTCCATCTCCACCCCCATTCACCTATTGTACTCTTTGATACCTTCTCCACAGCCGCAACCCCCATTTAAGTCTCCACTCTGGGGGTTTCCTGTATATATTCCTGATGAAGGGCTTTTGCTCTATATGTCGATTTTCCTGTTCCTCGGATGCTGCCTGACCTGCTGTGCTTTTCCAGCATCACTCTGATCTAAACTCTGTGTTTATGAGATGCTACAATATTGTCACATTTAATGAGTAATAGGTATTTTACCTATTATTCGGTTAAGTGTTCCAATGGTTACGTTATTCTAAATTCATCTTTCTTATGTTAGCATTGTAACAACAGTGTTTATAATAATTGTGTTCAGCTTATCATCGAGTGCTTTGATTAGTGGCTTCACATCGGGAACACTGCACTACAGTCTGCCTATCAAATAAGAAATTATAAGCTCTTGGCTTGCTTGACAGCGCTGTTTAACGTCACGATATTTATTTAATTGATCATTCCAATGCTTGTTGTGACACAGAACAGTCTGTACTCTGTTTGACGCATGTTAATTTCAGATTTATTTAACATTTCCATTCATATGACTAATTGTCTCTGTGTCTTACTGAGAACTAACTCCTCTGTTAAGTCAGAGCTAGTGGTGTAAATGCTCTGCCCAGTGTCTTCTGGCAATTGTAGAAAATCAAACTGGTTGAATACCGATAACCTTTAACCTGGAGGTTGTTGGGCGAGTTGAAGATGGTTCAATAAAGTACGGAAAACGATTACACGGTACATTTACCGAAGATTACATATTTTTTCTTCATACGAGATCTTCAAAATTCACAATTGATGAGAAATTCAGAAACGGTCATCATGGTAACTTCTAGTTTTGATTTTTAATGGAAACTACCAGAACCAATCCTGCATATTGCAAATTAAATGACGAGAAACTAGGTCGAAGCATTTATGCTGGAAAATGCACAGGTAAAGGGTAAACGAATACGAAGGAGTGCAATGCCTACCGAAGTATTGATCAGTATTACAGAATATGTGACCTAGCTCATATCTAGCATCATTAGGACAGCACAGTGGCTCAGTAGTTATCACTGGTTCCTCACAGAGCCAGATACCCCGTCTTCGATTGTAGCTTCTGGAGTTTTCATGCTCTCCCATGTCTGTGTGCGTTTGATGCAGTTCTCCAGGTTCCTCCAACGGTCCAACAATCCAACGATATACAGTTTAGTTAAGTTGGTCATGCTAATTTACCCATCGTGTTCAGAGATGTTGAATTCGAGGTGCATTAGGCAGGGCAAACATCGATCAATAGGTGTAGGAGAATGGGTCTTTTTGGGCTACTCTTCCGGGGGTCGGTGTGGACTTGCTGGGATAAATGGCCTGTTTCCACACTGTAGAGATTTAATGCAACACCCACAGCTTCTTATTTCTAAAACACCAACACCATGCTCTCTCAGATAGCAAATGCCACTTCCACATAGAATGAAGCTGTCCAAAGGGGACATACAAAAAGTGTTAACTTGACAATCATGTTTCAGAAAACAATTTATAGCACTGCTGAATGTAACCAAACAGAATTAAAGTGAAACCGCTCATAAAATTGCAGCAAGCCCGATGTTGCATGAAGTAACTTTTGCATCTGGTCTGGTGGGGTTCAAAACCTATCCTTGAGATTCATTCATTGTGGCCTTAAATATTTAATAAAGAATTTTCATGAATGTGTGTCAGATGAATGCATTTGCTGAAGACATGGATATGTGGATGTTTGCAAGGAGATTTCAATTGCATGCTGTGTTTAAAGTTAGCAAGACATGTTCTGTCACATTCAGTATTTCAGCCGTTCAAAGGAATTTGGGGCAATGTCGACTTGCTGGTGACAAATCTCAAATCCCATTAGATATCAAAGTGTTCAGGCTAGTAAATTTTATTAATCCAATAATAGCTTGTGAGGGGTCTCATTATAAGAAAAGCAGCAAATCTTGCTGAGAATGGACTTTTTTTCAAAAACTTTATTTTTGTTGTTGCCATAACATAGAGGGTGTATGAAGATTTTGCAACTCATATTAGACAACAGATTTCCAGGTCCTCTTTAATGACAAAAATACATTGAAGGACATTACAGGAAGGCAAAGCTGTGGAATAGACATTGACTTCTGAACACATAGTTACACTGTTCGTAATATCGTAGCATATTTCAATATTGGGTATGGATATGGAGCCATTTAGACTTTATTGATGAATCTTTGCCAACATGCACCAATCCCAGTCGTGAATATTTTAACATGACAAAAGCGTATTCAAAACCTTTCTGAAGGGTAGGACGTTAGCTGCCTTCAACACACCCCACAACATTGAGTCTCAGACACACCACCACAACCCCCAAACCCGCCACACTCGAGGTGGAGAGAAAATCCTCAAATTACCTCTAATGAGCTTCCACCTGAAGAATATGCTGTTGCGACGGATCTTTAAATAAAGTTGTTTTCTTTTAATTTAGTGCATGCTCATTTTAACCTTGTTCATCTTTACAGGTTCCCTGTTGAACCTTCTGGTTCCAACATATATAACGCGAGCTTATCTGATCTCTCTTCACAGCTGGAATTCTCCATCGCAGTAAGTTCCTCTGAAATATACTCCCACTCCGATCACGAGGTCTTTTATGCAAGAAATTCTTTTTTACTACAGGGCGGTCAAGTTATTTCCCTAATACTTTAAACAGTTGACTCCCAAGTGACTCACCATGTTATCTCCCTTTACCTGAACCTGAGCTGTGCCTTCTCTCCATCTTCTATAAATCAAAATTCATTTACACTTTCTTTCCAATCCACAATCTCTTGGCCATGGCAAAGATTCCTGAAGAGTCATGTGATGAAGGTCTCAGGTTGAACATGACTGCTGTTTGTCATAGCAATACATTCACGGCACAGAACCTCTACACTGCTTTTCACACAAAATAATCCAGTTAATCTCGCGTATTTGGGCATTCATCACCAAAGTCATTCTTTTTATGATCGTAGTTGTCATTACATGCTCAGCAATATGTAACAAATCACCTCGAGCGAACATCAAGTGCCCACAAATGTTGTAAACTTTACAAGCACACAAGAAGTAAACGCAATGATCTTGGTAGTGGCACGGACTGTGAAATGCAGGGAATACCAATAATACCGAGGGCTCGAGGACTGCTGAGATTACATGATTTAACACCTTTTCCCACATATATCATCACGCTTGCTCTGCTTGTTTAAAGTAGGATCTCCGTTCCTCTCTGAGGTTCTGATAGTCAGATGTAAAAATCAACATAAGGCTTTTTGAAAACTCCATGTCGAAATTAATCAGTGCGACAGTGAATCAAATGAAAGCGATTTCTTCTGCACCTGTCTCAACTATTTACTAGACTTCCCATTATAAATGTTGCATTCAGTAGAAACATACTTCACGGTTAGAGTTAGCACGTTTCATTTATGGATGTGATGGCAACTGCAATCAAAGACGAAATCAGACTATTCATTATTGAATGAATGTAACATTTTCAGTGGGAGTATGTTGAATGGCTCATGGCTCTACACCCTGTATGTATAAATGCTTCTGTCGGACACTTGCACTTGTGATTGGCTTCCATTTTTGAACAGTGTGTGTTGGCAGCATTTCAGCACGATTCTTTTCTAAATCTCTCAGATGTTTAAAGTGATTTCTACAACTAACCCTTTGAAAAGATCTAGTCAGAGTTAAAAAGCAGGTGTTTAAAGTTGATGTACATGCAGGAAAACCTCTGTCGTATACAAGGACCTGATCTGCATCTCATCATTTTGAAGTCAATACACGTTCTGACTTTAGTGAATTATTAAATCTCTTCACACATACGATAGCCTTTAGCATCGATTCATCATTGCAAACATTTTCGTGTATCTCCCATGTAACCAGTCGGTGATTTGGAATCAACTACTATCATTCTGTCGAACAAAGTCGCACTACCACAAAATCAAAGCATCGTTTCTTGCAGCTCGGTGGCATTCACCCCCACAAAAACTGCACACTTCTTTTTTCCAATAATATAATCCAGTTATTACCACTTGGGTATTCATCATCCAGCATGATCTTTGTTGTTATCATCTACTCAATCCCATTTTAAAATATATTGGCAGATTTGTCTCCACCCATCTCGTAACAATTAATAAGAATATCAAAACAATTCACTGCATGACGCATGGAGCATTGCATTCTTTTCACAATCACATTCTACACGTGACTACTATCTATCAATAAAGAGGATTATTTATTTTCATATGTTATACCTTAATGTTTCGTTCTTTTAACAAAACCGTTGTCACACATGTCTTTGAAATTAATTTTGCAGAGAAAAAGAAAATTATTTGAGTAACCAAATAACGATATATTTTTATTTTTCTCTTTCTGAATATAGTTCACGAAAAAAATTCAATGCCCCAGGACTGAGAGGATGCAAGAGGAAAAAGTAAAGGGGCGTCTGGAAAGTTTTAGAAAGGAGAGTTGCGTGAGAAAGAAGTTTAATGTGAGAAAATTAAGTCTGTTCACTTTGTCCGAAATATTTGGAAAATTTTCTTACCTAATTGCAGTTCGAATGTTGCTTTAAGCAGTGTTGCTATGTAGGAGAATCAATTATTTGAGAATGGAAACCAAATGTTACTTATTGAAGGGCAATGCTCAAATCCTCTGTCGATACTGTCTAATCCACCTAACGCTTCCAGGACAGCGGCTTAAAGCTATCGATCATCATGGATACCAGCCGAATCCTTTCAAATTTTCTTGGAGCACAGGTTGATCATCTCGAATCGTTGGAACATCAGCATGATCCTATGAAATCTTCCAGGATTCCACGTTCGTCTTGTCAAATTCTATGGGATCTCAGGCTAATCTTTTCAAATATTCTAGGACCTCAGAATATTCCTGCTGAATCATCTTGGACCCCACAGTCATCCTTCCAAATCTTCTGTTACTCCAGACAACTCATCACATTTCCACTCCAAACCAAGAATACTGCATTCAAAGCCTTTGGGAACTGGGCGACTCTCTCGATTCGTCTTGGACAGAAGCTTTTCCACTCAAACCAAGAGGGAACGCAGAAAAATGCATACGATTTTATGTGGACTCTACATTAATCATTTCAATTCACTCGGATTACAGGCTGATCCGCATGAATCCTTTGGAATCCCATGCAAATCGTTTGAAATTGTCTACGAACACCAGTTAATCCTGCTTCATCCTTTCGGACCACTGCTTAACCATCTCGAATCATCTGATACTCCAGATATATTTTCTTGATATGTCTGTGGCCCCAGATCATCTACTCAGACTCCCTGGGACGCCAACTGAAATGTTTCAAAGCTTCTTGGACGCGGGCATAATCCACTAAAAACGTTTGAGAACGCAGGCGAATACTCTTGATCCCGCTGGAGCCAGAGATAATCTTTTTGAGCCATCTGTGATGACAGAGTAAACTTCTGTGATTGTCTGATACTCTAGAATATTTCTATCTAATCCTTTGAAGAATGAGTTAATAATCTCCAATGCTCAGTAATTCCAGCTCAATACTCTGTCGCTCGTCCCCATCCCTATCTGCGTTTCACAGAGCACTTTACCTTAAAAACTCCACTGTTAGCTTCACATCCACCACTAATCCACCCTGCACACCCAGCATCTCCCTTTATCGCCGCATGAAGTGCAAAATCTCCATCCACAACTCCCTGCTCACCTCCGTCCAAGTCCCCAAAGGGACTTTTCACATTATGCAAACATGTTCCTTCGCATCCACCAGCTTCATCTATTGTGTCCATTGTTCTCGCTGTGGGCCCCTCTACATTGGGGAGACCGGACTCTAACTCACGGATCGTTTCATGGAAAATCACTTACGACACACTCAACAAGCAACCCCTCTGCCCTGTGACAGACCACGTCAAATACTCTCCCACTCCCCAAGATCTTGCAAATCTGGGACTCTTCAAACACCAATCCACTTGACAATTGCAGGAATAATGCCTCATCTTCTGCCTTGTGAAATTCCAAACACACGGCATCAACATTGAATTTACTACTTTCCAAATCTCCCCTCACTCCAACTCATCCCAAGTCCAATCCACCAACACACCACATCCCCATTTACCTCTCCTACTTCTGCGTTTTCCTTCCCACCTTCTTCTCCACCCTACCCACCAAATTATCAAAATCAGACGTCACCTGCCTCTACATATAGCCTTCATAGTTACCTTGCCCACAACATCAACCCAACTTCCAATTTAACTCTGAGCCTCCTTCTTCCACTTCGTCATCATTCCTGAGGAACCCTTATACCCGAAATGTCGACTCTCCTGATCTTCGATTGCTTTCTGACCTGATGTGCTTTTCCAGTGCCACGCACAAACAACTAACAGAAAGAGAAAGAAAAGCGAGGGAAGACAAAAAAAGAAAATAGAAAGACAAGCAGACAGAGTGACGAGCTGTGATGAGCAACTCCACTCCGCTCTACTCTTGGGTGAAGAATTGCACTCTGTACTGAGAGAAGGACTGCTTGAGTAGGACAGCTTATTGTCTATTCTCTTTCCAACACTTCCAATGGCAGCATTTCCAGATCATCAATAACACACAATAACTCAGCAAGATCTACCAGAGTCAATTCACTCCCCAATACCTCTTGGACATCAACCTTTTACCATACAATGTAACACGTTTTTCTATTTTGTCTACACAAAAAGATTTCTGAGAACTACGTCATTGGAAAAGCTGCAAGAAAAATCAAATCATTTGCGGAACCGCCCACAAGTCTGTGCGTGTGTATCACAGTCGAGGTAGGAGAGTGTGGAGCTTTCTGGTTGTGTAGCACAGATTGACCCAATTATTCATAAATTCGCTTTTATTATTACGAGCAGCGGTTGGAAAAAAACAATCTTCGATTCATTACGGAACATAAAGGTGTAAATTTGGCGTTGTCTTCAATGCCAATTGTCTGCACTAATTCCGTCCTCCCTCACAAAAACATGCAAGTTTAGTTCCGTTAATTCTGATTTTTTTTTTAAAATGTGTTTATTCTCTTTGTTTCTACTCTGGGGGAAGAAACAAAGCTTCATTCCCTCGGATCTCTTATTGCTGAATGGCTCAGTTAGGAATATGTTCACTTCAAGGTAAAAAGGTTCTAGTTTTCACCAGAAATTTTGAGGGAGCACGTTAGCCAAATGGTTAAACCTGCTGCCTCACAGTAACAGTAGCCTTGACTTCATTCCAAATTTGTGCAAATGTCTGTATGAAATTTGCATGTTTCACTGTAACTGTGTGTTTTTCCTCTGGATGCTCTTGTTCCATGTCATAATCCAGTAGTGTGCAGGATAGGTCTACTGGCAATATAAATAAACTGCCTATCGTATAGTGCCCAGGGGTACTTAGATTAGCTGGGTTAACGATTGTAAAAGGCATATGTTGTTAATGGGGGTGGGGTGAGGGAGCATACATGGGTGGCATGTCCTTTGAAGGTTCGAAGCTTCATAATGGACTTCATGGTTTCTTTGGTGTTACTGATTGGCTATGTTGGAAATGGTTGTGCCTAATGCACTTGCTATCCTTTTACAACTAACGTAAATCACATAGCCAAGGGCTGAAGCTTTTTGCGAAAGAGGGATAGAAAATTCTACTACCGTGAAGAGATGAGGTTCTAGGAACTCATAGGGCATGGAAACAGATTCTCAGGTCCAACCAGTCCGTGCCGACTGTACTCGCAAACTGAGATTATCCCGCCTGCCTGAACGTGGCCCATATCCCTCCAAATCTTCTTATTCATGTACAAGTCCAAATAACTTTCGAACACTGGAACTGCATTAGAATTCAACTTTCCCTTTGAAACCTCATTCCACACACCACACACTCTGTTAAAAAAAAATTGCCACTCCTGTATTTTTATAATTTCTCTCCTCGACCTTAAAAGTCTGCCCCCTTAATTTTAATCCAGCATATCCAGGGAAATGCGCCTTCCAATTACCTTTTCGGACCCGTAATGATGATATGGACATTTCTGAAAAGTTACCCCTTAACTTCCTACGCTTCAGTGGAAAGATGTCTCAGAATATTCAGCTTCTCCTTACAATTGAAACTCTCAATTCCTGGCAACATCCTGGTAAATCCTTTCTGAACTCAGTTTACTAATACCCATTCAATAACAGAATGACCAGAACTTCAGAACATCAGTACAAACACATGACATCGCTACTTCTACAATCAAAGGAGTGAGCAGTGAAGGCAATCGTACAAAAATCCTCGTTAACCACCCAATGCACATGTGACAGAAACTGCGAAGAATTACGTGACTGAGACCTGAGATCTCTCTGTTCTCGAACTCTGTCCAAGAGCCTACAGTAAGTTGTACAAGTCCTTCCCTTTTACCGAAAATGCAACGCCTCGCATTTATCCGAGTTGTACTCATTCTGCCATTCCTTAAACCATTGATGCAGTTGAGGAGTATATCTTTGTAATCTTTGATAATCTTCAGTGTCCACAGTCCCCCGAATATTGATACAATCTGCAAGCTTGCTGATCGGGCCTACTATCTTCTCATTTGAATCATTTATAAAAAATGACAAGTGAAAATACACTAAAGCAATCCCTGTAGAATACCGCTGGCAACAGGCCTCCAGTGTAACTGTGCACCTCTATACTCTGTTTGCTGCGATGAAGACAGTTTTGTGTCCAATTGGCAAACTCATCCTAAATACCACGAAATCTAACTTAATTAATTAGCTTTCCATTCGGAAAATCATTAAAGGCTTTAATAAAGCCCAAGTAAATACTGCTCAGCCATCATCAACCTTCTTGTTTACTGACTCAGAAAATTCAACGAAGTTTGTGAGTCATGATTTCCCTTGCATAAGCCGAAGCCGTAAATGCCTAATCATACGTTGCCTCTCTAAATGTACATAAATCGAATCTTTCGCAGTACTTTCAAAATTTATCGAATAACAAATTTAGACTAACATTTCTTTAGCACTAGGCTTTCTCCTTACATCCCTTTCTTGAACAAATGCCGCACTTCAATCATCTGGCACATCATGTGGAGTTATGGATACTACAAATATTTCTGAAGGAGGACTTGCAATTTCCCCCATAACTGCCCACAATGTTCTGAGGTACACTGAATCAGATCCTGGAGAATGATTAACCTTTTCGAAGAACTCCCGTACTTCTTCTATTGTGTTAACTGTCTTCAAAACATCAATATTGATTTCCGTGACTTGTCGAGCCTGTCCTTCTTTGTCCACTGTGAAACCTGACACGAAGTATTTACCTAATATCTCAGTCATCCCGTGAGGTTTAAAAAACAATTACCTCTTTTAGCTTGAAGGGACCTAACTCAATAATTGGTCTCAGCTGCCGAATGCACTTTTGGACTGTCTATGGATTATCCATAATCTTATTTTCCAAGACTATCTCATGTCATAGAACATAGAACATAGAACAATACAGCACAGAACAGGCCCTTCGGCCCACGATGTTGTGCCGAACTTCTAACCTAGATTAAGTACCCATCCATGTACCTATCCAAATGCTGCTTAAAGGTCGCCAATGATTCCGACTCTACCACTCCCATGGGCAGCGCATACCATGCCCCCACCACTCTCTGGGTAAAGAACCCACCCCTGACATCTCCCCTATAACTTCCACCCTTCACCTTAAATTTATGTCCCCTTGTAACACTCTGCTGTACCCGGGGAAAAAGTTTCTGACTGTCTACTCTATCTATTCCTCTGATCATCTTATAAACCTCTATCAAGTCACCCCTCATCCTTCGCTGTTCCAACGAGAAAAGGCCGAGAACTCTCAACCTATCCTCGTACGACTTCCTCTCCATTCCAGGCAACATCCTGGTAAATCTTCTCTGCACCCTCTCCAAAGCTTCCATATCTTTCCTAAAGTGAGGCGACCAGAACTGCACACAGTACTCCAACTGTGGCCTAACCAAAGTCCTGTACAGCTGCAACATCACTTCACGACTCTTGAATTCAATCCCTCTGCTAATGAACGATAATACTCCATAGGCCTTCTTACAAACTCTATCCACCTGAGTGGCAACCTTCAAAGATCTATGTACATAGACCCCAAGATCCCTCTGTTCCTCCACCTGACTAAGAACCCTACCATTAACCCTGTATTCCGCATTCTTATTTGTTCTTCCAAAATGGACAACCTCACACTTGGCAGGGTTGAACTCCATCTGCCAGTCCTCAGCCCAGCTCTGCATCATATCTAAGTCCCTCTGCAGCCGACAACAGCCCTCCTCACTGTCCACAACTCCACCTATCTTCGTATCATCTGCAAATTTACTGACCCACCCTTCGACTCCCTCATCTAAGTCATTAATAAAAATTACAAACAGCAGAGGACCCAGAACTGATCCCTGCGGAACTCCATTTGTAACTGGGCTCCAGGCTGAATATTTACCATCTACCACCACTCTCTGCCTTCGACCGGTTAGCCAGTTTTCTATCCAATTGGCCAAATTTCCCTCTATCCCATGCCTCCTGACTTTCTGCATAAGCCTACCATGGGGAACCTTATCAAATGCCTTACTAAAATCCATGTACACTACATCCACTGCTCTACCCTCATCCACATGCTTGGTCACCTCCTCGAAGAATTCAATAAGACTTGTAAGGCAAGACCTACCCTTCACAAATCCGTGCTGGCTGTCCCTAATCAAGCAGTGTCTTTCCAGATACTCATAAATCCTATCCCTCAGTACCCTTTCCATTACTTTGCCTACCACAGAAGTAAGACTAACAGGCCTGTAATTCCCGGGGTTATCCCTATTCCCTTTTTGAACAGGGGCACAACATTCGCTACTCTCCAGTCCCCTGGTACCACCCCCGTTGCCAGTGAAGACGAGAAGATCATTGGCAACGGTACTGCAATTTCCTCTCTTGCTTCCCACATAATCCTAGGATATATCCCGTCAGGCCCGGGGGACTTGTCTATCCTCAAGTTGTTCAAAATGTCCAACACATCTTCCTTCCTAACAGGTATCTCTTCTAGCTTACCAGTCCATTTCACACTCTCCTCTTCTACAATACGGTCCCTCTCGTTCGTAAATACTGAAGAGAAGTACTTGTTCAAGACCTCGCGTTTCCTTCCTGATCTCCCTGTTGTAAAAGCGCCTGCACTCTTCATTATGTTCAAAAATGTCACTTGCGTATTTTCTTTTTATTTTGATAAAGCAAACCCTCCATTCCTGCCAGCAAACTTCTAAAACTACTTTGGACACCTCTCACAGCAAGGTGCATGCTTGAGCGGCAGGTAGCTCAGTGGTTAGAATTCCAACCTCACCGCACCAGGGACCCAAATTCGATTCCTGTCTCGGGTGACTGTCTGCGTGGAGTTTGCATAATTTCCCCGAGTGCGAGGGTTTCCTCCCACAGTGCAAAGACGTGCAAGTTAGGTGAATTGGTTATGCAAAATTACCTGTAGTTTTTAGGGATGCGTAGTTTAAGTGCATTAATCAGGCGTAAATATAGAGGAAATGAGCCTGCTGTGTTGCTTTTCAGAGGATCAGGTTGGGGTGAAAGGCTTGTTTCCATTCTATAGGGAATCTAACCTCATCTCGCGAAATCTAAATGGTTTATTAGATACAGAGCCCAAAAGTAAGGATTGTCGGTAATCGAAGATGGAGGACGGGAACATTTTCTGGCTGTAACAGCAGCTCCTTTTTTGACATATTTTAGGTTTTATTGGTGATTTCCTCGAATTCCAGGAGCAGCAATTACTGTTTTATAAGCTGTTGCATTGTTTTGGAACTTTGGGATAAAATGTCAAAATAACAGCAGTTTTAAAAGGCAGAAGAACAGGAAAAGGAAGCACATGGTGATGTCAGTGCAAGAGAGAGAGAGAGATACTGACACCAGAGTAAACCTGTACAGTACTGCACTTGCTTTTTGAATTCATGTATCACTGTACATCAGAGTGCGTTTGGGAAAATTAACAAAGAGTGAAATTCACAACTGATCTTGGAGGAACTGCTTGGACAAAGTTCACAGCACAGAATCAGATAAGTTAATTGTTTTAAATGGCAAACAGAAAGTCTACCAGTAGAATGGTTTCTTTTTGATTATATGATTTTTTGAGATATATCCCTGTATTAAAATTAAAATATAAACCATAACTATTAATCTAACCTGTAGCAGTGTTTTGTAGAGGAATAAGAAGGCGTTATTTTCTGAATCTGTAGATTCTGAAGGAGCAAAAATGGCTTTAGTACAGTGATATGTGCTTCTGGTCAGATGTGGGAGTTTAAATGAAGTTCAAGGGTTACTGCGGATAATATCTGCCATAAATGCTGTTGGTTGCGAATCATATCATACCGAATGGATCGGTCGGAGAGACATTTAGAAGCGATAATGAATTTGCCACAGCAACATTATGTGATGGTTAGCAGTTATAGAAAAGGAGGAAAGTCTCAGATGCAGTCACATAGATGGGTTAACTCCAGGAAAGGTAAGAGAGATAGGCACGTCGTACAGGAGTGTTCTGTATCTATACCCATTTCAATCAAGTATGCTGTTTTCGAAAATGTAGTTGGTGATGGATTCTCGGGGAACATAGCACGAACAGCCAAGTTTCAGGTGTTGAGACTGGCTCAGTTGCAACGAGGGTTCGAAGAGATCAATTGTGTTAGGAGATTCTCGAGTCCGACGGACAGACAGACGTTTCTGTGGCCAGAAGTGAAAAATTAGAATGGTGTGTTGCTTCCCTGGTGCCAGGATCAAATATGTCTCAGAGATGGTGCAGAATGTTCTCAAAGGGGAACGGGGCCAGCAAGAGGTCATTGTCCACATTGGAACCAACCACATAGGAAGGGAAATGGTTGAGATTCTGAAGGGTGATTACAGAGTGTTAGGCAGGATGTTAAAACGGAGGTTCTTGAGAGTAGTTATATCTGGAATACTCCCGGTGCTACTATCTAGCGAGGGCAGGAAGAGGAGGATAGTGAAGATGAATGTATGGCCGAGGAGCTGCTGTATGGGGAGAAGGATTTACGTTTTTGCATCATTGTAATTTCTGTTGTGGCCGAAGTAACCTGTATAAGAAGGACAGAATGCACCTAACTTTCCAAACGTAGACAGGAACTGTCATAGTGTTAAGAGTTTAGATAGAGAGGAATTTGTTAAATGTGTACAAGAAAATCTTCTGATTCAGTGCGTGAATGTACCTACTGGAGAAGGTGCAAAACTTGACCTACTCTTGGTAAATAAGGCAAGGCAGGTGACTGAGGTGTCAGTGGGGGTACACTTTGGGGCCAGCGACCACAATTCCATTGTTTTTCAAATAGTAATGGAAAAGGGTAGCCCAGATCTAAAAGTTGTAGTTCTGAATTGGAGACATGCTGATATTGATGGTATTAGCAAAAACTTTCAAAAACTGACTGTGGCAGACGTTTGCATGTAAAGGGACGGATGGAAAATGAGAAGACATCAGGAATGAGATAATGCGAATCCAGAGAAAGTTGATTCCTGTTAGTGTGAAAGGAAAGGCTGGTAGGTATAGGGAATGTTGGATCACTTCAGGAATTGAAGGTTTGGTTATGAAAAGAAGGAAGTATATGTAAGGTATAGACAGGATAGATCGATTGAATCCTTAGAAGAAACAAATGCAGTATAATTAACAGGGAAATCGATAGGGCAACAAGGGAGTATGAGATAGCTTTGGCAAATAGAATTAAGGAGAATCTGAGGGGGTTTACAAATACATTACGGATGAAAGGATAACTAGGCAGAGAATCGAGCCCCTCAAAGATCAGCAAG
The DNA here is from genome assembly GCF_037043375.1 of Chiloscyllium plagiosum. Taxonomy (NCBI): domain Eukaryota; kingdom Metazoa; phylum Chordata; class Chondrichthyes; order Orectolobiformes; family Hemiscylliidae; genus Chiloscyllium; species Chiloscyllium plagiosum. The sequence goes on from NW_028270160.1 coordinate 69,879,603, forward strand.
GCGGCGTTTTTGTGGAGCCGCAGAAAATGGAGAAGATACAAAACGAGAATTTTGCATTCGTATTTACTGTGGAAAAGGATATGGAAGATGTAGAATGTAGGGAGACAGATGGTGACACCTTGCAAAATTTACACATTACAGAGGAGGAAGTACTGGATGTCCTGAAACGCATAAAGTTGGATAAATCCCCAGGACAGGATCAGGTGTACTCTCGAAGTCTGTGGGAAACGAGGAAAGTGATTGTGTTGGCTTCTTGCTATGATATTTGCATCAGTGATAGTCATTGGTGAAGTGCTGGAAGACTGGAGGTTGGCTAACGTGGTGCCACTGATAAAGAAAGGCAGTAAGGACAAGCCAGGGAACTATAGACCAGTGAGCCTGACGTAGGTGGTTGGCAAGTTGTTGAAGGGAATCCTGAGGGACAGGATATACATGTATTTGGAAAGTCTAGGAATGATTCAGGGCAATCAACTTGGCTTTGTGCGTGGAAAATCAAGTCTCACAAACTTGATTGAATTTTTGAAAAAGTAACAAAGTGTATTAATGAGGGCAGAGCGTTAGATGTGATCTGTATGGAATTCAGTAAGGCTTTGGACAAGGTTCCCCATGGGTGACTGGTTAGCAATGTTAGATCCCATGGATTACAGGGAGAGCTAGCGATTTGGGTACATAACTGTCTCAAATGTAGAAGGCAGAGCGTGATGGTTGTTTTTCAGACTGGGGGCCTGTGAGCAGTGAAGTGTCACAACGATCAGTGTTGGGTCCACTACTTTATTTTCGTTTACATAAATGATTTCGATGTGAGCCTAAGAGGTACAATTAGTAAGTTTGCAGATGACACGAAACTTGTGGTGTAGTGGTCAGCGAAGAAGGTGACTTCAGAAAACAACAGGATCTTGACCAGATGGGTCAACGGATTGAGAAGTGGCAGATGGAGTTTAATGCAGAACAAGAGAACATGGAAGCCAGATCTGAATACACCCATAGACAATTCATGAGACCCTGATCTAAACGTATTTGAGAGATGGGCCAAAGAATTACTTCATTTGAAGGAGGAAGATATGAGAACATAGAAAGCGTTAGAAGAAAACCTCAAGACCATACATACCTTACACCACATGGACAGAGTTCAAATCCTGCCTGCCATAGTGGGTAGCAATGCCAACAAACATTTATATATTCCAGCGTTAAGGACCATATCGGACAGGAAGGATTTTTATTCGATTACCGACGGTGAGGAAAGAGGACCTTCAGTTCAGCAGGTCAATACCAACCCTCCAAAGAAGAAACTAACCAGATTCATTTCCCTCTGAGTAATGGACAATTTAGCGTGACTAATTCACCTAACCTGGATTCATGACACGGTCTATTTACAAGTGATTGAAATCATTGAACAAGAGAAGATAATTGAAGACATGCCAAGAGAAGATAATTGAAGCAGTTGAATACTTAGCAAATAACTTGGCATGTTCCAGATCGGGCAATTTGGCCGAAATCCCCATTGACAACACATATGGCTTAGAAGGTCAAAGTGTAGATCCATAAAAAAACCATTTTCATAGCAGCCTTGCAGTTCAAGCTGGCTAAAATGCTAAAAATAAAAAGCCACGATTGGAATAAAAATTCATGGAGTCTTGGCAATGTGATGTAAGAAGCCAATCACTGGAAATTAAATATAGAATCGAAGCTCTGAACCGTACTGATCGAAGGAGCTCCAAAGACAGAACAAATGCTCTCGGAAGGGCTACAATTGTGGAAAGGAGGGCCATTGGCCATAAACAACATTTAAAATAGAAAGCAAAATATGGGTGGAAAGCAAACTCCGAGTCAAATAATGAATCGTCTGGATGGGATACATTGACTTTATATAAACATCTTATCCTGTTGGAGCAGCTCCAGAATTGTAGAGAAGCTCAGCCGGAAGAACGCATAAATCTCACAAAAAGAAACGAGCGCAGCTCACTACCATTTTAACCTCATTTTGCAGAAGTGCCAGAAAATCGTCTGGATGGCTGGTATATTGTGATGGGAGTGGGCAACAAGGAAATTGATTGTCTTTCCAAAACCGCTGCAGAAGTAACATGCTTAACTTTCACTCAGGGACGCCATTTACCTTTGGAGTGGCCATAAGGCAAACCTTAAGACAGCACAATTTATCGAGGAAGCGAAGTTTGACTTCTCACCAAAACATTCATCAGAGAATATGAAATAACTTAGGATCTGAGAAGTGACGTTAGTTATTTTTGCACACGGAATATAACCCAGCAGTTGGATCGACATTCAGAAAATACATGAAGAACTGCGGTGTGTCAAGTGAGAAGCCCTGTATCAAGTTATTCTGACAACAAAATTAGCCTTCCAGCTACATTGGCAATAACGTTTGGATGCATGCATTGCACGTCAAAAGAGTAAACACTCCTGTTCCACTATGAAGAGCCTTAATTTGTCGTCCTTGCAGTTGTTGCACATTCTATCATGACATGTACTTCCATTGAAAACGGCGAGTTGAATGATAACACTTTTTTTTGTATTTTTCTGGCACCAATGTGAGGAAAAAATGATTATTTTCGACTTCTATATCTGTGTATAATTTTTGAAATGTTATTTACTCTGTATATGCTTTGATTCTTAGAAAGCTTTTAAGAATCGAAATGGGGGAGGTTGCGGATTCAGTGGAAGTACACATAAAAAGAAAGGATTACATTGGACTAAATGATATGAAGAAAACATAATGGGACTTGTCCAAATAACGGAAGAATTTTTAGCAAACACTTAAATGAGACCGGATTTCGGGAATGGCAGGACAAACATATAAGAATAAATCAGATCGACTGGGATAGAGTTCACTGGTGGTTAGAAGAATGCGCGCTGGGGACAGATTTCAAGGAAACAAAAGTCCTGATGGGACTGGATATATTAGATGCGGGAAGAATGTTGGGATGTTGGGAAATTCGAAAACATCGGGTCAAAGTATATTACTAAGGAGTAAAGCATTCAAGTCCAAGACACTGAATGCAAGTGCAGGCTTAAAATTGCAATTCCCTTCTCCTGAACGTAGTTTATATGTTTCAATTCGAGGGTATCAAAGTAATTGTGTCAACAGGCAGAGGGACTGTGAAAGTGGAGGAGCGAGTTTGTTAGTGGGCGAGCAAGTGTGACAGTTGAGGAGGCAAGTGAGAGCTTGCCAGAATTAAATGTGACAATCGGGGAGGGAGTGTGACATTGGATTGAATGAGTGTAACAGTGAGTGCATGTGAATACGGGGTGCGAGCCTGAATGTGGGGAACTGTGTGACAGTGGGGTAGTGAGTGTGACAGTGAGAGATTGAGAGTGACAGTGGAAGTCTAAACGTGACAGTGGGGGAGTCCTGGTCTTGCATGAGTGATTGTGACAGTGGGTTTTAAGTTTGAATGTGCAGAATGTATGCGACTGTGAGGGCATAAGTGTGACGACGGGGGAATCCGTGTTACGAACGGCAGTGAGTGTGAATTTGAGGGAGCAGGTGTGGCTGCGTGGGAGCGTACGTGAGAGTAGGGAAGTGAATGTGACAGTGCAGGAATGATTGCGACTATGCGGGAGAAAGTGTGACTGCGGCAGAGGGAGTGCAAATGTTCGGGAGGGAGTGTGACTGTGAGAGAGACCGTGTGACTTTGAGGGTGTGAGTTTGATTGCGTGGGAGCAAATATGAATACGGGTGGTGATGGTGAAAGTGAAAAAGCCGCTGTGATAGTGATGCGTGAGAGTGACTGTGGGAGAGACAGCGTAACTATGAGGGAGTGAATGTGACCGTGATGGAGCGAGTTTGGCTGTGAACGAGTCAGCATGACTGTGACAAATCAAGTACTACTTCGAGGGAGTGAGTGTGAATATAAGTAAGTGATTGTGACTGCGGTGGAGTGCATATTACAGCAGGGAAATGTGTGTAACTGTGATTGAACGAGTGTGAATGCAGAGGAGTGAGTGTGACTCTGAGGGTGCGATTGTGGCTGTGAAAGAGTGGCTGTGAGAGTGAAGATGTGAACGTGACTGCAGGATCGACAGTGACTGTAGGAGAGCGTGGTGACAGTTTTTAAAGAACGCGACTTTGAGAAAACCGGTGTGACTGATCCAGATGGACAATTCGACACATTTTCTTCTCTCTGCCAATTACGTGCCCACGCAGCGAATCTTTCCATGGATGTCGACAGCCTTTTTGCTCCTCCCACAGCTTCCTCTCCCACCTAATTCGTGTGTGGTCAATGAAACCAAAGACAATGCATAGAAACATAGAAGACAGAAGACAGAATTCAGTCCATTAAGCCCCTTGAGGCTGCTCTACCATTCAATATGATTAAGACTGATCATTGAGCCTAATTCCCGAATCACACCCTCTCCAACCCCAAATCTCTCACTACTCTCAATATTCTTATTTTTTTGCCTGCACAATAACGAAACCTTGAGAGCTATACTGAGATTGGACATAACAGAGACCCACCTCCTGCTGACTTTGAGAGACTTCTGTATCATACGGATTGGAATATCTTACTCTCTTCGAGAACAGGACACGGCAGATGCGTTTTGGACCACCGTTGATGTGGATAATGAGAAACAGGAATCTGACAGGGAATCAGAACAATTCAGAGATAATCGAAATAAAAACTTGAACTATTGGAATACTTCAGTTCTTTTTGAGAATGCTGAGTCAATGATATAGAGACTTTGTTGTCTCGCAGTTGAAATTTGAACATTGTTTCGTTGTATGTCCATGTCTGTACTTAGTTGTGAGAAATGTAGAGAGTTTAGCTCATTTTAAACGTTCCATCTTTGCTTGAACGATGCTTGTTCCTCATTTATTTGTCTATGAACTCATCGAGAGAGCTCCCTGTGCTCTCCCTGTCCTGGGAGTGTCCAACGTAGATACTGAAGGGACAGTTTTACCTTGCATCTAATCCCATTCTTCAACACTTCTGAGAGGTTTAGGTGAGGCAGCTTGTTCGCTTTGAATCCTGCATGCCCCTCAATGTTGTTAGCTGTGAACAGTCGGAATGTACCGTGATTTTTTATGGCAGACAGAGTCAGTGTACATACCTGAGTTAAAAGGAAAAGAATGGGTATGGGATTGAGACTGAAGTAGACTCCGATGTCCTTCTCTTTCCTGCATTCCCAAAATTATCAAGTCAATGTCATTTCTGTACTAACATGAAGGGGCTGCTCTGAAAAAAAAAAAATAAAATTCCCGATTATCTGAGTTCTGCTCAATCTTTAATCATTCATATAGTCCTGAATTGCAAATTTTGCGGTAGCAGGATATGTTGAACTCTGTTATAAAGGTTCTGCAAGTTCCAATTGATAAAGATACAAATTCCAGAATCTGTTTGAAGTTACTGCCCTCGCGATAATTAAGTATTTTCAGTTTGTCTAAATTTCAAAACTTCAATTAAGAAACATGATAGAAATGAACAGAAGCTGACATCTCAGGTGACAGACTAACTTGTAGCTGTGAGGAATTGGTCAGAATTTGTCTCTGAGTTTCAACACGGCGAGAAGCTGCTTTTAATGCGAAGTGAGGAATTAATCATTAACCTGCGACAGAGGTTTTGGGTTTTTATACAATATATAATGTATCTGCAATGAAGCAAAAGGCTTGGAAGAATTATTATTTTAATATTTGTACATTTGTATGTGTGTGAGAGAGAGTGTGAGTATGCACAAGGGAGTGTGCGTGCGAGAGTGTTTCTGTCAATACACGGAGTAAACACTCCTGCTCAATTTAAAGCAGCAACACAGAAAAGATGTATCCCGTGCAGTAATCTGTGAAAGTTCAACAGCCAAGTACTATGTAATTTTTTTAAAAAACTTTATTTCTTAAAGTATAACGGAGAATAATTAAATAACAACTATTTGCAAACGCTTACTCTAACCTATCGCTTACCTCCTCCTACCACAATACGAGTCAGAAAAAACTACCAAATAAGAATTGCAAAATAAAACTTCTTATTTCAAAACCAGACAGCTTTCCATCGTCTCTGAATTTCTGTCTTCTTTTCTTCTTTTTCGGATTCCGCTTCACAGGTTATGGATCGATGTAGATACCTTGAAGAGAGTTATTTTTCAGTCAGCTTTTACTTGCTGGTAGCTGAGCAGTTCTCCTCTCGACTGTTCAGTTTTCCCCAGCCTTTTACCACAAAGGATTGGATTGAGTCATTGACTTTTAAGATATCAAGATAGTAAATTTAAACCGAGTTGGTGTTTGGTATTTTTGGGATATAATTTAAAAAGATTGGCCTAATCGAGTCTCTTTTATATTTTCCAGGCAGTAAAGCCAATCTAGCATTTGACTCAGTGTTGCATTGTTACCTTACTGAGAACATTTGGAGTGGTCACCGATTTCTTCCAGCGCTTAACTCTCTTAACGATACAGTTCACCAACACCTCCTTGAGAGAGCGTGTGTGAAAGAGTGAGTATTTGGGGAAGAATGACTGGAAGAAAGGAAGAAGGAGTGCGAGCAAATGTGTGAGAGAGACTGAGTGAAGGAGAGTCAGAGTTTGTGTGTGTGGTTGCGTGAGATTGTAAGTGTAAGGAAGCCTGTTGGAATATATGAGTGTGTGAGAGTGACTGTGAGTGATTGTCGGACTGTGTGCATTCCGTTCATTGTACTAACACATGACAGAAGATGAATGTGACAGTATGCCATCGGAATATAAAGAGTGCATTGTCAAAAAGCTTGTCCTTTTATTTTAAAAAAATGTTCGTTTTCTAAAGGATACTGTGTCCTTGATTGTTTTCAGAGATGTCGTCAAGTAACCCAGACTCCGAATCGATTAATGTGGCACAAAAATGAAAGGGTTTACTGAAAGGCTCTGCTTATATGTAAACAAATGAGTCTTCAGTCCAAAGCTTTTATGGTTCAGAGGTAACCTGTACAAGGAAAGGGTAGTGGTTAGTCCTGGAAACTGAATTCTTGCTGTCGTCAATTCAGCAGTTTTGTGTGTGAAGAAAGACTGCTGAGGTAAATCAGTGATACTGGAACTTCTGTCTCTTTTTCACCCTTCTAATTTGGACCTGAGAGCCTGTTTTTTACTCCGTGTTAAGCAGCTGTTTATTGTTACTTTTGCACACAATTTCGTTGAGCCTAGTTTGGGTAGATTGAGGTTTGTGGGTATTCTGTGTTCTGTTCTTTGAGTTTCATTCCGTATCTTTGTGATTTTTTTTTTGTCTGTTTCAAACCTGGTCGTCAAACTAGCTAACTTACTCCAAGTAATTCGCCCTGGGTACTCACCGAAACAAACAGCAAAATTACGATCTTGGCGGCCTGCTTAATAATGTTTTGTGCGGTCTGGCCGAGTCCATACTGACTGGAGGCTCTTTGTGGGTTTTAAATAGCTAGATGTAGGTGCCAGTGCCTTTAATTCGTATATTGGTTTCTTTGGGTTGAGAAAGCTTGGGATAGCAGTAGCTGTTTCCGTCACCAAGTGTTTTCTTGAGGTGGGCGAGGTGACTTTGTAGGTTTTACAGAAGATGAATAAGGCCAAGCTGCAGGAATTATTAAAGAAACTGGAGTCGAAGCTACCTTCCGACTTAAGGAAAAATGAGATAGTTACAGCAGTAGCTGAACATTTATGTTTACTGGGGAAACCATCAGAATCTGCAGAGATGGCAATATTCAATTTCAATCGACCCAGCTTGAGTTAGAGGCGAGCGATAAGGAAATTGCAGCAGAAATGAAACAATTTGAGTGACGGTTAAAAGCAGAACAGAAAGAAAAAAGAGCGAATATGTTCAGCAGAAGAGAAAAAAAAGAACGAAAGGCTTCAGCAGAAGAAAAAGAAAACGAGGGAGAGTTTGAAGTGCAAACACTGACTCTTAGAAAGGGAAGTCAGCTTAAAGGTCTGGAGATAAAGGCTGAGTTAAGATTAGTGCGGAAGTGCAGAGAGGTTAGCAGTTTAGTGGTTGATAATTATGAGCCGGTCCATAAAACATGGCTTGGCTTGCAGAATCAATTTCAGTCGATGAGGGATAGAAATTGAGCAAAGAGAAATCCTCAGGTGGAAAATGAAAGATGGACATCAGTGAAAAACATAAGGAGGACTTACTAAAGCATAAAAATAAAATACTTGAAGGAGACAAAAAGGTTAAAAATCTCAGCCGTTTTCATTGTAATGAATTCACACGGTTGATAGTCTAGGAGAAAGATAAAAATCAACGAGGTAAATGTATCCATTGCTCCCGATGTGGTCTCCTCTACATTGGGGAGACTGGGCACCTCCTAGCATAGCGCATTAGGGAACATCTCCGAGACACCCGCACCAATCAACCAAACCGCCCCGTGGCCCAACATTTCAACTCTCCTTCCCACTCTGTCGAGGATATGGAGGTCGTGGGCCTCCTTCACTGCCGCTCCCTCACCAGCAGAAGCCTGGAGGAAGAACGCCTCATCTTCCGCCTCGGAACACTTCAACCCCAGGGCATCAATGTGGACTTCAAAAGCTTCCTCTATTCCCCTTCCCCGACCTCATGCTAGTTTCAAACTTCCAGCTCCACACTGTCCCCTGGACTTGTCCAGACTTGTCCGAACTACCTAGCTCCTTTTCCACCTACCCACTCCACCCTCTCCTCCCTGACCTATCACCTTCATCTCCTCCCCCACTCACCTACTGTACTCTATGCTCCTTTCTCCCCAACCCCACCCTCCTCTAGCTTATGTCTCCACGCTTCAGGCTCTCTGCCTTTATTCCTGATGAAGGGCTTTTGACCGAAACGTCGATTTTGCTGCTCGTTGGATGCTGCCTGAATTGCTGTGCTCTTCCAGCACCACTGATCCAGAGTCTAGGAGAAAGCCAGACGTAGGAAAACAGGACAAGCCTGGGAGCTTTTTTGGATGCGTAACAAAACTCGCAGGGGAAGTTATACAATAGCATCAGAGTGGACAAGGTGATTGGAGGATGGTTAAGGTGGACGTGCCTGAGTTGCTTCAAATACATACATGCAATCATCATATTATATTCACATAGTACAGGAGTAGCAGATAAATTTGTTACAATATTAAGGAAAAAAGGATCCTTTCAATCTCTGATGCTGAAGGCTAGTGAGAGATGTACTTCTGAAGGCCAATTGTCCGAAAACGTACTGGTAGCGGGAATTCAGTGAGAAAAAAAGCACTCAATTATGTAACGTGAGGCAAGCGTTTCCAGAAAGATTTCGGGAATTTGTGATAGGAGTACTATACAAATTCACCACCTCAGGAATACAATTTGTCCTTGGACATAATATCGCTGATTCACGCTTAGGCGTGTTACCTACTCTTGTTGAAAAGCCAATAGAGACGCAGGCAAGTGAAGCAGTGCAGGATTCATTCCAGAGTGTGTCTGAACAAGATTGCAGAGCCATAGCTGAAGCAGGGGAGATTAAAAGGCACAAATTTGAAAGCTGGAATAGTGAGGAAATCCCATACCCATTATCCTGCTTCCCAACTCTGCGCATTCACTGTCTGCTCCAAGCTTTCTCAATCCACAACTTATAAACCTCAACTTGTTTGAAATGGAATGGTCAACTTACTGTCCCAGCGCAAGCTTCAATCCAGAAATACCATTGAACTCTCTGATCCCCTACCCCTGGCATCTCTGATCTACTCCTCCTGAAGTCAGAGGTCTGAAATTGCCTCCACGACTTCTCACCCTTCTCCCTCGATGTCCTGATGCAGACTTGCATTCTCTCCCATCCTGTTCCAACTTCTGTGTCTGTTGTAAAGCCCAACACTGCTCGCTCCATCACAGCATTTTCAGCAGAGCCTTCAGGCAACGAGAGTCTGCTCACTGACCTTCCGCCCTTCATCCGTACCCCTCTTTAGGTCTCCAGTATTTAGTGAGGACTATAAATGCTGGAGAATCAGAGTAGATAAATAGTAGTGATAAAAGTCCTGATGAAAGTTTCCAATCTAAAATATCGACTCCACTTCCCCTCTGCTGCGAGATCTGCTGTGCTTTTCTCTCCCCAGGTTGCGCTCTCTTCTACAGAACCACAGAAATTAATCATTATTCACAAAATAGAATATGTAGTCTCTCACACACGTAGTGGGTAAGGTAGGAATGTACTATTTTTGACGATGAACCTGTTCCACAGCATGAAGTGTCCCTTAGGTGGGGAGAGGGATTATCACCCAATGAATGAATAAGACGTTGGCTTGGAGCTCATCTTTAGAACAGCCTCGTGCTGTGCATCCCGGTCGACAAGGATGAATTGAAAATCCAGCTGGAAAGGAAAGATTTGCTGGGTTATGTGCAGAAAGAGCGGAGCAATGGGACTAAATGTGTCACTCACAGCCACGATGGAATGAATAGCCTCCTCCTGTGCTGTATGTTTCCAGGGAATGCAGACGGTTCACAGTTTTCTCCCATCTCTGTAAAAACGTTAAACTGCTCTGAGATCCTCGTTTCAATTCCACAGTTGGTAAAATTTCAACCTTGTGTCTGTCAGATTTTGCAGTTTTCATTTAAATTGGCGCTTTTTGCTGTCGTCAGAATTTCTAATATTAACTATCATATCAGTGAGAATCACAGCTACGAACAGCAGTTAGCACTGTGTCGCAAGGCACACTAGGAAACACATTTGTAAGATTAAAGCCAACTTCTTCAGATTTGTGCACAATTTCCATCCCTCTCCCAGAGTCCTTTCTCCTGCTCAACCAGAATCTTTACAACCTTGGCTTCATCTTTGACGCTGATGTGAGCCCACAGAACTCCACATCAAAATGATCCGGCACTGAATAACCCTGCTATGTCGTTGGGCTCCAGACATAACCGTTCTTTCACACAGGTACTCGGGAAATATCGTGAGGAACCAACACATGATGCCTGCTGGCACCACAATTCTCATGTTACTCGTTGCAAGACTTACACTTTATCTCTCGTCTCTGTTGCCTATTTCCGAACTAATTCTGAATTAAGACAAATATTGTTTCTTGAAGTGCACGTTCCATGTTTGTAATGAGTCTCAGAGAAACACAGAAGAACACAGAAACTCGGAGTAGGAGTAGGCCATTTAGCCTTTTCTGCTTGCTCCGCCAATCAATGTGATCATGGATGAACATCGAAATCAATTCCCTGTTCCTGCTTTCTCACCATAAAATGTACCTAACAAATATTAAAATATTTACGATTTCTGGCTCTTCTACTTTCTGTGACCGGAACTGTTCCAGGATTCCCACTCTCTGAGAAAAGATATTTATCTTCTTGTTCTTAAATGGCCTTTCTTTACCTTAAACTGTAATGCTTGGTTTTAGACTCGCCAGTCATCAGAAACATCCTTCCTATATTCATCCTACCCTTTCCTGGTAGGATTTTTTAGACTTCAATGTGATTCAATTCAATTTACTAAACAATGGTGAATACTGTATGTTCCTAACCTTTCCAGTTTCTCATTAGATATAAATCCTGACATCCCATGAATCAGTTTGGTTACTGATTCTGTGCCCTTTCGTGCACAGCCAAAATATTTTTCGTTAAATAAGGAGATCAAAACTTATCACAACAATGTGATGAATTCACACAGTATAAAAGATGTTCTTCGGCTAATTGAATCTATGCCAGTCAAACTAAATCTACACTTGCCCCTCATTCCAATACAGGGTGCATATCTTTAAATGCGATGATATATAATGTGTTTATCTGTTAATTTTTAAAGGCCATGAGTTTTCTAACCTCAGTTTCCCTCTCAAACAATGCATTTCAGACCCCCACCATGCTCTGGGCGAACTTTGCTCCTCAAATTCCCTCTGTTTTTCGATGTTTACCAAAATGTTTTATCACCCTCCAAAAAACAAAAATAGTTGTTCTCTATTCAATCCACCCCATGCCACTTTTATTTTTATACACCTCTGTCAGGTCACGCCTCAATTATCTCTGTACCAAAGAAAGCAACCCTATCTTATCCAACCTCTCTTCCTCGCTGGAATGCTCGATTACACGCAACATCCTCGTAAATCTCCACGGCAACCGCCGCCAACACAATCACTTCCTTCCAATCGTGTGGGGACCAGAACTATTCACAACACTCCATCTTTGGCCTAATCAAAGTTCTGTAAAGCTCCAACATAATCTCGCTTCGCTTAGAATCAATCTCTCGATGATAAAGTCAAGTGTTTATTCACAACTGCCCCAGAGTCTGCCCTTGAGCCTCTGGGATCGTTGGAAAAACAGACCAAGATCTCTGTTTTCCGTGAGCATGCTCATCTCCCACTGATCAATGAGAACTCCCTTGTTAGTTTTTCGAATGTGCACCACCTCACATTTATTGGTTTAGTTTCATCTGTCATGTTCCTCTCATCTGATAAATCTACTTATATACACCCATAACCATCTCCTTTATTTTTTCCTGCCGATCACTGTGTCATCAGAATACTTAACTAGCAACCACCCCTCACATTCTCATTGACAATGTTTCCATAAATCTCAAACAATAACGGAACCAGCCTTGCTTTGTGTGGTCTCCCATTGTACACTGGACACAGTCACACAACCAAAGTTCTGTATCTTCTCCTGTCCCCAGTCAAGAGCCAATTTTGGAGTGAAAACGCCAGATATTCTCCTACTAAAGCCCTGTACAATTGTAGCAAGCCATCCCAGCTTCTGTACTCAAATCCTGTCACTGTAACAATCCACATACAATTTACCTTCTTCACCTCCTGCTGCTCCCACATGCTTATTTTCAGCGACTGATGTGTAAGGAGAGCCAGTTCTTTATTGCTCCTACGAATTCCCAATCTCTCGCCATTTTGTTGAAAAAAGTTCTTCCTGCTTTGGATACTAAAGTGGGAACCTCATATTTCTTAACTTTGTACTTCATCTGACATGCATTTTACCATAGATTCATCTTGTTCACATCACAACGACTCATCTGTGTATCCTCCTCACAGCTTCTCCCTCCAAACCAATTTATCCATCATCTGCAAGTTTAGAGATATCACACACAAGTTCCCAAATCAGAGTTATTCATATATATATATATATATATATATATATATATATATATATATATATATTTGCTAATAGCTGAGCTCAGTGCCAGTAGTACTCTTTCAGGGAAAAAAAGGACTGTTTATTCCTTCAGTTAGTTTTCAGTCTGCCAACCAGTTCTCTTTCCACGTCGGTAAACGCCATGTAGTCCCATGGGTCTTAAATTTCCAGCATAACATCTTATGTTGGTTTATCAAAAGCCTTCTGAAACTTCAAATAAACCACATCACCTGACTCCCTCTTACCAAATCCACTCGTTCCATCCTCAAACAATTTCAGTCGATTTGTTATCAGTGATTTCCCTTTTGATGATGCTTGTTGAGTCTGTCCAATCCTGTTCCTGTTCTCCATGTAATCACCTATTAAACCTTTTATCATGAACCGGAATATTTTCCCAATAACACAGTCAGACTGACGAGCGTAAAATTCTCTGCCTTCTCTCCCATGCCCTTTTTAAAATTGTGCGATCATAAGTGTAACACTGTAAATGGTAGGAACACTTTCTTAAAAAACAGAGACCCATGGTAGATGAACACCAATATTTCAAAATGTAAAGCACATCATTCTTGAATATTCTGAGATGTAAATTAATGATCGCTTTGAAATTATTAAACTTTAATTCTTTATAATTCTTCAAAAGCATTACCCTCTGATAATTGATTTCCATCCATTTCTCCCTCATTCTGGAGTATAGATTTGGCATAGATTTGACGTTCCTTTGTGTAGAAAGATCCAGAATGTGTCTTTAATCATTTTACCATTTCTTTGTCCCATTATAACATTATAATTCTTGTGCTTAACTTTCTTGAATGTCTTCTGCAAGTTCATATGCCCAACATACATTGGTCTTATCCTATCTCTCACTTTACTGGCCTCTTTCATGAATGTAACGAATTTGGTTTCGAGTTATGTGACTCGTTTTAAATCCACCCTCACTGTTTCTGATCATAGTTGTCAGTAAGTTTGTCCCTAACAACAGAGTCAATCACTTCCCAACAAAAGACATTCCAAGGAGAAATTCATTGGGTTAGTAGGCTCATTGCACTGACACGAGGGGTTCAATAGCCCCCTTCCCTCTCTCTTTGACTGAAACATACTGTTAGAAACAGGAGCTGGGCTGCAACGTCAAAAATAAGTACAATATGGAGTGTCATTAGTGGGAAACATACAGTATACTTTGTGGCCGGGTGCCTCTCAAAAACATGTATTTCTCTTTTTACCGTTTCAGGTCCAGGGCTGTTATGATTAGCTGATAGAGGCTTTGGTGAAGACGCTGCTGCACTCTGTGGGCTGTGTGAAGAATTTCAGCAGTTGTCGATAATTGTAACTTCTTGTTCAGTTTGCTCCACCCTCACCACTGATCAAGAAATGCAACCTCTTGACATGCTGAGTGATATTGCAATCGATGTCGTAATTTCAGGCCCAGCAAAGAACAGCATCTCAGTCTGAGACACTGGGGCAGTCATTTATTCTTGACATCGAAGAATGGACTCTGAACCAACTCCCCCATTCTCATAAACGCCACTGTATTGAAAATACATTGACACCCGCCTACTTCTAAGAAGCGCTGTCCCACAGGGAACACCCTCAGATGTATAAGTCATGCGGGGGGTGGGGGGGTGGGGAGGGTGTGGCGAAGAGAGAGAGAGAGAAAGATAGGGAGAAATGCAGAGTGAGAGGAAAAGAGGAATGAGAGCAAGGGAGAGCAGCATAAGGGATTGAATAATCTCCTGATCCCCTTATTTATGCTGATCCGATGGTGTCGGTTTATTTTACTGGTGAAAAATGAGGTTTCTACCCCTTTCCCCACTCCCTCACTGGTCTCTGCCTGATTGTATTCTCAGTGTTTCACTTTCCCGGTTCTGGAGGTGACTCATCTCACATTCCACCATTCAAGTTCACTCCCTAAATAATACCTGAGATCCACTATGATCCAGAGTGAACCGGTTCCTGTGCAACATCGAGTCAAGTGATGACATTCAAAAGGATCCCTTGCAGCAGGGCAAATGCCAGCCAGAGCCCAGTGTTTACATTTCATGCTGCACTCATGGACCATGTGGGTTATGTGCCACAGAGTCTCTTTTTCGCTTTCTCTCTCTCTCTCTGTCGCATTCTCTCGCTCTTCTCTCTCAGCTCCATACGCTACATAACTCCCTCCATTTGAGCTGCTGGGAATCCAATCTGAGCCAATTCTATTGAACGCTGTGAAGAACAATGACAGGATGTTTGGAGTATAGTGTTGATGATGTAAATCTGAACCAATGCAGCAAATACATTGCAGATGGTTTGTGCAGACAGCACAGCTTAATGTGGTGGAAGTGGTCTTGTTTACTCTGCGAGGAAGAGACGAAAGCAGGAACCTATTGAAATGGAAAGAGCTTGCAGCTCTCTGAGTGACGGGAGATCTGGGCATCCTGGGACATGAATTGCAAAGTCAGTAGATAGCAACAGCAAGTGAATATGAAGGCAGATGGAATGTTGGGCCAGTGGAACCTCCAGTTGAGAGAGAAGTCTGGACAACCGAATCGACAAAAGACCCGCTTAAACCTAAGCTGAAAAGACTTTAAATTACTGAATATACAGTAGCGGCACGAGCGTGGGATAGTTTCTGTAGTATTGTATGCTAAGTCTCTCGGTGCTTCAATACCACTGTAGATTGGAAAGAATGATTAGGTACACAACATTAGCTTTTCTAGTCTTAGTATTCTGTCCGGTTATGGTGTGGTCGTCTTACTTACTGATAACGGTTTCAGAAAGTACAAATCCACAAGTCATCGAAACAGATGCCTGCAGCCTGGTGGATTGTGGAGATGGAAGAGATCAAAGGCAATACAGTAACTCAGAGATACATCTTAGGTTCTATGAAAAAGGTCCAGAAAAGGGTGTCATGGGATAAGACTAACGGGAAGAAAATGTCCCGGAGAGAGAAGTGTAAAGGGATATATCTTTGGAATAAAGGATGTAAAGAATGGCGGAGGCAGGAAGACCTCAGAGGTGATCTCTTGATTAATCCATTCGTTACAGCACACTGATGCCCCTTTCGGCCAGCTCTTGACTGTCCCGATAAAAAGTGTAACCCAATATATTTAACAATAAATAAAACTTCATGGTATGAAAGCAGTTTTAGGGGGAGAAGCCTATCAGGTCCAATTAGCCCAAATATTTGAGATAGAGATGAAAGCAGACAGGAAGAATTTCCTGGGATGTTGTTTCAAAATACAGGTGAAAGACAGAACCCGAGTAGGAGAAATGAATAGTAATGTCCCTTACTCTGACCCTAAGGTGACAAAAATTGTACAGGTAAAAGATTTAAAGTAGACAATTGAAGTAGAAACAGGATATGTGGATACAAATGCCTGGGTTGAATGGGGAAAGTACACTGAGGAAAGTTTGCATAAAAGCATTGTTATGCATGAACCTCTGGGAGACCAATGGCCCAAGTAGTCAGTTTCCACTCGGGTGTAAGCGAATCTGGAGGGGCATGACATGTATGATAACCGTGTATCAGGATGAGACAGCATGGAGTAATAAAGATTGTATGCCCCTTCTAGTAAAGTTCCCTCCTTTAAATAAGGAACGCTTAAAGACGCCCCCCCCCCCCATGTTTTCTGCCGTGATCGAAAATCACACATCGTGTGTAAACAAGCGAGGGACAGATCCGTCCAGATATTTAGGGGAGCTGAAATCATGTACTGAGATTGAGTATGTGATGGTAAAGGGAGGGAACTACTCAGCATTAAGGATTCCCCGAGCGGATCTCTGGTGGTACTGCAGAGGGAAAATACTGAGACCAACCGTATCTCCAGATTGGAGGGGAACATGTGCAATTGTACAATTGGCATTTCCATTCACTCTGGCATTTGAAAAGAAAGAGATAGTAAAGGAAGGGGGACGAAGTAAGAGATCACTATTGGGTACTTCGTTTGATTATCAGATATATCTAGACTCTATAGAAATCTCAAGAGGGGTACATTGGCTAAAATGTGCATACAGGAATGAAATGTGCCTGCAAACAATGGAAGATGTTAAAGACAGACAGATCAGGTGAAAAGAACATCAAGATGCCAAGCTCAGCACGTTTCCCTCATGTGAACGCTGAAGCGAGCCAAGTCACTTACAATTAAGGGATAGGGGTGAGTGTCGCCCAACTTGGAGTAGGGGGAGAAGTAAACAAGGCAGGGGCAGAACACAATAAAGAATATTGATAGGTTTGTAGGCCAATGAGGTAAATGGGGAAGTACTGAGAATGTGTGTATTCTTATATGGCATCTATTTTAATCATCTGTTCTGCCATGCATACAGATGACTATCCTGCCACCTTCAATTATGAGTGCATATTTGTATCCAGGTACCACCCACTTCAGAATGGTTCATTTTCGTTTATTTTGTGCCTCCATTCTTTCCTTCCGACATGAATCATCGAAGTCAATTTCTATTAAATTTTAACCACAATTGTATGCCCATTCCACTCATCTGATTGCATGCGTTTTTAAATTCTATATTATTTTCGTCATTGCACATTAAACTTCCAATTTTTATATCTTCAGCACAGTTTGAAATTTAGTCTTATACACTCAGTTGAACACAACCATAATATTAATATTCATTTCACCTGGTGCACCAGTCAGTCAGTTAGGCCATGGCTGATTCGGGACACATTCCCTCTTAGTTCTGTAATCATTAACTGTTTTAGGAGAATGAAAATCGAACCACTGACTTGATAGCATTCTTTGGATTGAGAGTTCCAGATTTTCAACACTCTTTGTTCTTCCTGAAATCATCCTGATTTCAGTTTTATCTATTGTTAGGTTCTGGACTCTGGCATTGGAAAAACAAGTTGCATCAACACTGTTAATTCTTTTCTGGAAAAAAAAACGCCTAATTTATGATATCGGTTCTCTTTCATTAACAGTCTCACATCTTAATATGATGTGACATTTGGATACTGAGATGATAGCTCATGTTATAGTTCAGATGAGATTAAGCGGGCCAGTCGAAAAAAATAAGTTTCTTTTGAAACTGATGTGGGGTTTTCTACATGAGGGATGACAGTCTGTGGAAATCTCTGCATGGCAAATGTGATAAATAGATTTTTGAAGAACAGAGTAGTTAAGGAACATGGGGAATTGGGGAGAAGAAGGGAGTGCATATTAGACTACAGTTTGATCAGCAGTGATTTTCTTCATTGACAGACCAAATCACAAAATATCGACTCCTGCTTCTCGATCTTATGTTCAGGCAGAGGCTGTAGAAAATTTCGTGCCCCCATTGCTCATTTTTCACTTAATAAGAAGAATAAAACTTCAAATTAAGCTTTGGTTTATTTAGCAAGGCCAACTCAGTTCTCATTACATCATTTTTTTCACCCCTCTTTTTATCTCAACAGTGTTTTTCGATCAAATGTTTTGTCTTACGTTGGAGTGGAAACAGACATAAGACAGAGAACACAGAGAGATTTCATTCTCCACAGCAAGGCTGAGACGAGAAGCATTTGTTAAAAGGCTTCTTCGTAGCAGGGGAAATGGTTGAAAAAAGAAACTCACGTGTGAAAGACATGATAGATCAACAAAAAATTTATCCTATATTGCTGCTATTTCATAAATTAATACCAGTGGATTGGAGACCCAGAACAGTGAGAATGTGGCGGCTCAGAGATTAAGAGTCAGATAGCAAAGATCTGCAATTTTCCTTCTCTGGGCGTGAATGCCGTTGACAAACCTAAAGTTTATTGCCTATCTCCAACTTCTTGGATTGTGTTTTTGTTGAGCCTGATCATGGGGCCATAAAGAATGCATCATGTCACTCTGGGACTGGAGTCACAAACCGCATGATGACAGGTTTCATTTGCCGAAATAACATTCAGAAACATGACATTGAGTTTGCTTGTTATTTTTGTACAGATCGCAACTCTCCCACCCACCCACCCATCCCCGACTATTTCACGGCTTACCATCGCCCTCTGCCGGAAAGCTAGTGAAGGGCAACAGTTAGAAAATGAGAAGAACCTGTGTTAACTGCGTTAGAAGAACACCCTTCACATTCTAGGAGAAATCAAAATAAATAACTTTCAACTTAAATGCTATAAACTGGGGAGGCTTGAGTTCATCTCTGAAACACTAGAGCCGAGGCCAGGAATAGAGCCATGACATCGGTGAACTTACTTTTTCAGACTGCAAAATCGAGTGCCCTTAAATTTCGCACTGAGATCAGTCACAATATAAACTACACACAGAAACGCATTAAAAAAGGCTTTAAATGCATGCCAACAAACTGCAATTTGGAAAAACTCAACACATGTGAGAAAGATATCAATGGGTGCAAGAGCATTAGACTGACAGTGTCAAGTGCAATTGAATACACTAGAAATACAGTAATAGATAAAACAAACCTACTCTGATGGAGCAGGGAATTAAGAAACATGGAATTTCTGTTTGCTGAGCTGGTTAACAGCTTCCTGGTTGTCATGACTCTGAAAACGAAAAAGAATGAAAGAAAGCAGATATTGTAGACAATTTGTTGCCATGGGTGAGAAAGGAATTCGAGTGACATAAATATTTAAAATTTGAAGTAATTTCAGAAAATAAAGTTCAATGTCATTTTCGGATTAATATTGAGACTGAGTTAATCGAGTGGCGAATCACCCCAGCAGCTGTTAAATGGTTAGGTCATATCAAGAGCATGATATGTAGTTACGGAATTCTTTGATGGGAAATGAAGAATGCTACAGGATGGGGCACTATGGTTTTATTTTGGTATGTGGATTTCATTATATGGAAGCTGTAAAGAATTTGAAATTTTCTCCCACATGCCGTTAAGGCAAAATCTTTAAATGTTTCGTTCTGTCGCAGAACGTGACTATTTCTAGCTGGCCAAGATTTATTGCCAGTTCCTCATTTCCTTTGACCGGGATGGCGAGCTGCTGTCCTTAAAGCACAGTAGTCATGTTTCATAGTTCGAACCACAATGCCATTCGGAAGAGAATTCCCTGATTTTGACCAAATGGCAGTGAAGGAAGAGTGGCATACTTCTCAGTCAACATGTTGAATGACTTGGGGGAAATCATTGTTGGGGATGGTTTTCCCATGAATTTACTATTTTACAAGAGTTTA
The DNA here is from genome assembly GCF_037043375.1 of Chiloscyllium plagiosum. Lineage (NCBI taxonomy): Eukaryota > Metazoa > Chordata > Chondrichthyes > Orectolobiformes > Hemiscylliidae > Chiloscyllium > Chiloscyllium plagiosum. Next base: position 69,899,702 of record NW_028270160.1, read on the forward strand.
ATTTATCTAAATAGAGGAACAATAAGGGAACAATAATGCAAGTACATACTCAACTCCATGATGATGGATACATTATTAGTTTGATTTTTTCTGCAGTGTTGAATGTTCCTGTTTGCAGCAACTTTTTTGAAAGAAAATTGTAATTGCCTTCGAAAATAATATGCTTAAATCTTGTAGTTCTGAACTTATCCTAAAGGAAATACGAATTATTGACATGTTTTATGACTTCTTTTGAGTTTCACACTTGGCTATATTAGTATAATTCTTTTCATGTTGTCAAAAGTTAGGGGATCATATCCACTCCAAATTAGATCAACAGAGATTACACCAATCATTGACAGAACTGCTGGGGGTTTCCTTTTTGGTTTCTAGGGAGGTCCCAAGTCATAAACCGGCAAGTTGATGGTTGTTGGAGGCAGTTAACACAACAGCGACCTTGGATTATGATGGATTCCAAGAACGAATGCAACTGACAGATGGTGTGGGTCATGGAAGAGGTAGGAATTTCACATGAGCACATCATGTCAAACTGTGTTCCTTGATTGAACACATTGTGGGAAGGCCAAGCCTATTTCAGCCCTGGGTCAGGAATTTGGACATTCGTTGCCTCCTCAATCAAGTGGACATTATCTGATTTTGGGTAGAATTCCAGTTCAATGCTTATATGTTCATATTCTTTGGTGCACGTTTTTCTATCTCTGGGAGAATTGAAGTGGGTTACTTGAATGATTAACTGTGTCTGGTGGTCATGTTTTCAATTGTATTATTTGTTAGCCAAAGCATATACATCAAAACTGATATTTCATGCGCAGAACTGAGAGAAGATATGCAAATTGTGCAAAGTAACCACCTTGAATTCCCATTATTTGAAGCGATGTGCACGCTCGGTGTATGAGCAAAGGAAAATTCAGTCATGTAGGGCAGGAGAAGTGTGGGTATGGGTGGGATGGTCTTGCGAGGGTGAGTGTAAATTTTCAGGGGTGAAAGGCCTATTTTCCCACTGTAGGAATTCTATGATTCTATGATTCTATGAAAAGCCAGAACAGAATCTCAAGGCTGAACAGAGGGTTTTCTGATATTCAAAAAATTCTTAAAGAAGTAAATACCGTCAGTGTAGATTTACCATGCAGGCACACAGATGGAAAGGTAACATGACACATTCTCCAGTTATACAGCAGCTACAGAAAGGAGATCAGGAGACAAAATATTTCAATGCAGTTATAACAGTGACTGATGGTAAACTTAGTCCTCCATTCAAAAAGGGGCAAGACGACTGCTTGGAATTGAAATATGCCTCAATGCCTCAAGAAAAGGAGGACATTTAAATATGCCTGAAGCGAAAGAGGAAATAGTCATTTAAGAACATAGAACTTGAATGATAAAGTGTCCATTGTGGTAGTCTTTCGTTTTGTATCATCAGAATAATTTGGGCATACTGAAATTTAAGGGAAATTGTCTTTATTTCATGAGAGAGAAATGTCGCTTGGTTGGGAAGCGAAATGTGATTGCTAGAAGTGTTACCGCAATGCACACTGCAGTATCCATGTCGAACAAATTATTACAGATGCTGTAAACTGTACTGAAGGCTACAACTGCTAGATAACACAGCGGGTGACTCTGTGCGATGGGACTATCATTCCTTTCAAGTCTGGTAGTTAGACATTGTTTGTTTTTTTTTTTGCATTCGAATCCCTTAATCTGAACTATCATTAGTCTTTCTCCAACAGCGCTCCAATAAATGCTGTTCCCTCCAAACTTCATTACAGCTCTGATGAACAGTTGTCTCAACTCGAAACGTCAGATTTCTTTCCTTCCACGGATGCTGACTGTCTCACTGTGAAATGTTGTTTGGTTACGTCTGTGCAATTTCTTGCAACTTGTCCTGACATGTAAGACAAAAAGCTTTGACAAAATTTATTTTTCTTTCGACATCACTCAAAGTAGGATCAGTTTTGAGAGAAGGCAGTGACATGCAAATTATCTTTTCCTGGAGGTATGGAGTCTGTGTGGAAATTCCTGGCGGCAGTGTTCTCCAGCAGACACTCATCACTTTGGTGGTGAAGAAAAAAAAATCCTTTGAGCTGAGAGCCTTTGTCCTGACCAATGGGTTGGTGTTGAGTGTAATTTCAGGAGATGAAGTGATGCTTCGACGAGAATGAATGAGCAATTGAATAATTCAACATCTCAAGTTTCCCAGCAACACTGAGTCGTCACGGTCAAAATAGGCAGGAGGAAGAGTGAAGACTTGTAGAATTTTTCTTACGGTGTTTTTGAGTGGGAGCAAAGAAGTAGACATGCAGTTGGTTTAAACTTAGAAATTAAAGCTGAATTATTTCATTAAATGCTTCAAGACTTCTCCCTTATTCAATAGGACAAGCTTGATCTCAATTCCATATTTCATCAATCTTGGATAACTCTTAAACTTTTTTTAATGAAACAACAATCTGCTACCCACACATTTCTATTATTCAATGCCACTTCTGCCACCACATTCTGAGGCAATAATTGACCTGTTCGAACAGTGTTCCCTGTCTGAATACTCCCTCCGAAGACTTGTGGGCCAGCAGAAGATAAATTATCCAAAAGAGAATCTCTTTCAGATTGTCTGCATGTGCCGGGTGTATCCAAAAGGGCTCAGTACTGGGGGCTCAAAGATCAATTTCAAAGATGGGAGGAAAGGTCTGCTGTGAATTTAACATGATAGGGGGCAAACCAGTAAAGTTAGATTCACCGAAGAAACAGAAAACAGACAGAAGATGTGTAACTGAAAACATGAGAAGTTGTTCACTTTAACAGGAAGAATTAAAGTGTTCCGAATTATTACAGTGGAAACTGACTGAACTGTGAAACACTAAATTGACCCTATGATATTTTGGTTCTTCCTGGACGTTAGTAGAACAATATCTCAAACACTGTTTGCACTTATGTTATCCGTTTTGAAGAAAGAATATAAATGGAGTTGAGGTGATTCAGAGGAATTGTACACAATTCATCACGGGAATTCGTGAGTTGTGCAATGAGCAATTATCGGAAAATCTGGTCTTCTCCTCACTGGAGTTGAGAAAAGTGAGGGTTTTCCCTGTCCCAAAGTCTTCTCCAAAGCATTACCTGCCACCCTCATGGTTATACCTTCCTGCTCCTTACTAGACGTGGTGTTGGACTTCCCCGTCCTGTGATATATTACTTCCATCTTTAACAAAACTTCCTGGCGTCTTTGAACCTCCTTGATGTGTCACCATTTTTTCACTTCAGCCTCCAATTCAAGTACCCTGAATGGAGTTGATGTAATTTGTACATTCGTTATAGATATAGTTGCCACAGATCTCTTCAATTTATGAAACAAATGCTGTTCCCACTTGCAGATAAAACACGTTTCCTTCATGAAAACAGGTAATTGTCTTCGACATATTTATTAATGTGTAGCGTTTTCCATTTCTAGATTTTCCTTAATGGACGTGTCCCGAAGCGGTTCAAGACGACAAGAATATATAGATAGGCTGTTCAGCGTCAATCTGATTCATGCAGATAAATGTCTTCTGTTGACTGAGTTTTCCTTGACCACCCAGGTGAGTAGAAGAGGAGTGACATTCCCTTCCGTGCTGTACATCTCTATTACTCTGTGACATTAAGGCCTCTTTAATGAAGTTTATCTTTTCAAGGAACCGGGAAAAGCAAGCGTTCTACACCTACTGTTCGAGAGTTAGGATCAATATTTGCATCTCTTGGAACAGCTCCTTGTCGATCTGTCCTTCCGAAAGGACTTGTCGTGCTGTTCAGTTCCTGTCCAAACTGTCCAAACTGTTTAAAGGAACTGAAATGACCTCTCACAGCCCTTGTGTCATGCTCTGCTGCAAGATGGAAGGACTATTTCAGAACTTTATCGCAGACAGTTCGAACGATATTTTTTGTATTTATAGGTGCATGTCTTCAGTTTCCCGTTCCCCGATATGAAGCAGAACACATGAGAACTGACTAACTGTGTTAAGTTCTCTGATAGTGGAGCCATAGATGGACAGGCACTGACGTTGGCTTTCAACACATTGGCCCTCATCACTCTTGGCATTAAGTATGGAAATTGGGAAGTTATGTTGCAGTTACGCAGGTTGTTGTCTAGGTTACACTTGAAGTATTGTGCTCAATTTTCGTCACCTTGCTACATGAACGATGTGACTAAAATAGAAAGAGAAGAGAAGAAATGACAAGAATGTTCCTTGGACACAATGGTCTGGTTGAAACGGGGAGAATGGACAAGCTAGGACACGTTAGTGTAGCGTCTAAGAGACTGCAATGGTGCGGACCTCTGTGAGGTGCATAATACCATGAGAGGTATAGATAGGGTGAATGCACCCAGTCTTCTTTCCCAGGGGTGGGGGTTCTAGGGTGAGGAGGCATCAGTTGAAGATAAGAGGGTAAATAATAAAATGGAACCTGATAGGCAACGTTTCAACACAGAGGGTGATATGCACATGGTGTGAGCTGCCAGCAGAAGTGGTTGAGGCGTGGAAGTTAACCAAAGTTAAATGGCGTTTGGACAAAAACATGGATACGAAACGATTAGAAAGTTAGGGGTCAAGTCCTGGCAAATCGGGTCGAGCTAATGGATCGTTTGGTCAGAATGGATTAGTTTGAGTGAACGAGCCTGCTCTGTATTGTAGGACTGTATGGCTCTATGACTGTATGACCCACCTCAAGTCCATTGGTAATGATTCAATTGGCTCGAAACACTATGTTAGTGCGTTCTCCCCATTGCTTTCAACTATATTTACATTGAGTGCCCAAAGAGACCATCTTTACTCTCCAAGGTTTTGATAGCTCCCTCCACCATCACACAGACTCGCATGAATCCGTCCTGTTGGTCGTCGATGAGAAACGGCTAATCCCAGTGGTTTCAATGAATGTGTCAGTACGTGAAACACAGCAGTTTCTGATATATGTTCCCCATTCCCCACTCACATACATAATGATACAGCTTTTACCACATTCTTCACACATCATTGGACATAGGTATTCAGGATACGAACTGCACCATCAGAACATCATGTGGGGCTCGGCGTGGTGGAGTTGAGGGCGAGTTGCTCTCAAAAATCTGGGTAGAGAAATTCCCATCAACATGGGACGTTCGGGTTTCTTTTTTATATGAAACAATGGATGCAGCATGAATGGATATCGTCGGTTCTCATGATCAGGTTGTTTTGGTTTTGGTTTTTCAGTAGCATCAGAAGCTGTTGGGTTCTGAACAGAGTCGGAAGCTTCAACAACTGCTTCTCTTTGAATTTTCTTTTGTTTTTTTTCCTCCTGAATAGGAGAAATGCATGTGAGAATCTATGTCTGAGTTTGTATTTTTGCATTGTATAAGTTCTGAAATAGTCCTTCCATCTTGCAATAAAGTTCTGAAATAGTCCTTCCATCTTGCAGCAGAGCATGACACAAGGGCTGTGAGAGGTCATTTCAGTTCCTTCAAACAGTTTGGACAGTTTGTGTATTTGTGGACAGTTTCTTATTTTGTCAGTTAATTAATAATAGTTGCTGTGTCTTTTATTCAGTTAGATTTTCCAGTGTAATTAAGTTGCCAGAATTTCTTCTTTCTGTTGTTTGTTTTCAAGTTAATGTGAAATAAAAAAAACAAACTGTCTTTGGCTTAATGTCGAGTAGTTTTTCCAGCCCATTGCCTCTGGAACATGTTCAAGGTGAATCCTAAGGCCTGTGTTGCCTTGTGGAATGCATTTGTTTCTGTTGTCTGCAGAAGACATTGTCAGAATGAATCTTTCATGAGGATTCTGCCAGTTTGAAACTGAAGCTTTGTCGCTATTTGGATTTTCATCTGTGGCCAAAGTCTGAGTTATGAGGAGGTGACTGAGAAGGGGAACAGATAGTGGCAGCCTGAAATAAACTATTGAAAGGAAAAGAACAAATGCTGGAGATCGCAATGGGTAAGGCAGAATCCATAGCGAGAGAAGAAAAGTAATGTTTTGAGTCCAGATTACTCTTCATCAGAAGCACCTGGACAGGAAATAAATGTATGCTTGCTTTCCATGGATGCTGCCTGAACCATTTTGATCTCGAGTGTCTGTTCGTGTAAGTTCAGATTCCAAAATCTGAAGGAAGATTCTCCTAATGAACTGTTGCTTTCTCTGTCACCTCCTCCATACCCCTTCCCACTGCCAACCCACCTCAAGACAATGCCGCTTGGAGTGCCACATACTTGGGGAAGGTGCGCTCCTATCGAGACACCTGGGGACTTAATTCTTGAGTTGCGATTTGGGTGGAGAGGTGGCATCGTATGTCAGAGATGATGGTCAAAGTCTCTTTGCCACGTTGAGGGCGCAAGAGATGAGAATTCTAGTCTTTCTGACTGTCTCGTTTGTGATAATCAGTGTGGGTAATGTTGGAACCTCAATGGCTATTTTGATCATCGAACCTCACCCACACACCTTTGCTGAACCAGCCAGGTTGAATCAGACTCCAGGAACAGAGTCTGTCCCTCATGGCAGAGTGAAAGCGAGAGAAATCTTCAAAATACCTGGGATCCAATGGAATGGTGAGAATTTCCTCCCCAATCGTTCCATGACTTCACTTAATTCCAGTTGATCTCTTCCTGACATTTTTCCCTTTCTTCCTTCTATCTCTCTTTTCTGGTCTCTGTTTGCGTCATTCTGTCTGTCTTGGTTTCAATCTCTTCTCCACCATTTCGCTCCAACTCTGCCTGTCCTTGTTTATTTTCCTCACTTTTGTAATGCTGAGTCTGATCGGCTCCTTTTGCCTTTACATCTGCTATGACATTCCATTTATTTCTTTTTTGGGTAGCCCTGATCACCACATGCCGTTCATAAATGATTATAGCTCCTCCACAAACGATATACCTCCAGTACAATTCTGTCTAACATCAAGTTTGTAGTTCACATAATATGGTATCCTCTCATAACTTTTCTCCCTCACAATGTTTTGCACGTCCCTTACATTAATTTGTCACCCCAACCCATCACAGTTTGAGTTGTTCCCTCCAATTTTCAGACCTCCATATTCTGCATTCCATCCAAAAATGGCCACAGCACTTTTTAACCACAAGATTGTAAGTCCAACCAAATATTGACACTCAGAAATTGATATGCACCCCCATGTTTCCAATTACATTATTCTGCCTCCCTCAGACTTTTTGATCAACCACATTTTGTGCAAACAATCTGATTTGTTCCACAAAAATTTTTACCCCCAGTTTTATGTCAGAAATCATGTGCTCATCCTTGCAATTCTACATTGCCAATATTATTCTCTCTTGCCGACAACACAATTTTGCCTGCTCCCCAAAATATGCACTTCCTCATTCCCCCACAATGTCTTCAGCTGCTCCAATTTTATAATAATTCCTTTTTTGACCCCCAAATATGGATCACCACGATATTGCACGCCCCGAAGATCAGCTCATTTACTTATTTATGCAGCCGTTTCAGAACACCCTCACCCTAATTACTTGCCATCCCAATTTATGCACCTCTCCCACTTTAGCATGTACGTCAATTTTTCAGCAAACGTCAAATTTTGACTCCGTAATTTGAATCCACCTCCTACAAACATTTGAAATGAATTAAGTTCTCCTTATTTTCATGGCCCAAAGTTCGCACCTTCTGAAATGTTGCTTCCTTCCTCCGAGTTGGCATTCGTGCCTCAGCTATTTTGTTAACCTGCCCGTAGATTATCCCTGACATATATTTTGCCCGTTTCCCATTTACATCCAGATCACATTTTGTTCCGCCACTTCCCTGTTGCATGCTATCTCATTTTTTGTGTCTCAAATTTGGCCCCAGTTTGTAACACCCCCTGAACCCTTCCATAAGATACTAGCCTCGAATTACCTCCAGTATATTTGATAATTTAAAACCGACTCCAAATCCTACTATTGGATTATCAGATGGAACTCGCTCCACGTATCTGTGACTCTGCACATAACAGTTCTGACCGCTTCAATTAACATTGTGTTGCACTGCTGGGTATCTTATTTCTAAATGAAATTAAGATACATTTATTTACAATCTAACCCAATCGCTTAGATTAGATGATGTTCTGTAATTCACTGCTGTCTATGTTCCATACATACGTTATACCATTTTCATTCAAGGGGCAGTGGCGGGGTGCCTGTTGTTGGATATCTTCACCGTTTAGTATTTGTTTTCCACGAATGTGATTTTCGACGTTTTCTTCCAAGCCTAGTTATTACCAAGGTCTTGTAGGACTTGGACAAGGAACATTTTCTTCTCTGAGGTGTTCGGCCAATGGTAAAGAACATTGTGCAATTGTCAGCGAATATCCCACTTTTGACCATATGATGAATGCAAGTTTATTAATGAAGTAGCTGAAGAGTATTTGGCAAAGTGGGTGACTGAACACGAGCAACCACAGCGACGTTTTTATCTGGTGGTTAGGATTACAACAAGCAGAGAGTTTTCCACTAGATTTACTTTGACTCCAGTATTGCTGGGTATGCGTGCTGTCACATTCTGTTAATTGCAGCTTCGATGTCACTTCTGAAATTCCGCTCTTCCTAAAATGCTTGAACCAATGTTGTAATCAGTTCTGCAGCTGAGTGGTCCTGGTGGAGTCTAGAATTGGTGTGAATAAACAGGTTTTCATCGAAGTAGTGATCGGTCATAGCGCTGCATTTTTACATTCTATCAAAATACAGATGTTCAAGTGCAGACGTTTTTTTTATTCGCCGTGTTAGATTTGTTCTGGTTCTTGTGCAATTGACAAACATGTGCTCTTTTTTCACATTTTCGAATAAATGCAAGTGTTGAAGCTGGACTGGAACAACTTGTCAAAGGATGTGGTAGTTTCTGGAGCATATATTAGCAGGACTGTTGCTGAAATGTCAGGACGTAGAGTCTTCACAGTATTCATTGTCCACAAAGTTTTCGTGATTTCACTTGGATTGAAATAAACTAGCTCACGATTGACATCTGTTGAAGATTACGACAGGAGACCACAATAGACCATTCACTAGGCCCTTTTGACTGATTATTGTGAACAATTTAACCGCTTTACCATTTATCCTACAGGCAGGGCACCCTCTCTATTGAGGAGCTTCCAGTCATTTATAAAAGAGAACCTAATACGTCTCACAGCAATACTTTCCTTTGTCGATTTCATGCCTAGGTAAAGGCCAGATGTTGACTTCAGAATAATTTTGTTTTGCCTCCAGTAATTGTGTTAGAAATAACAGAACATCGATTACGCAACGTCTGGAAGAGATTTTACACTCTGTGTTGGTCCTGACTCTCACTTAGGAATGAAAGCTTGGCAATGTTCTTTTTGAAAAAAAATATTTCTTATAGCGGCCAGTAAAGGACACTCATTTGGCTAGAATTCAAGCAGATATTATTTAAGTATAAGTAACATTTACTCCAATTATCCTGTAGTCATTCAGTGTTTAATCTTCAAACTGCCATCATTCATTCCATCAAAATATAAACAGTGAACTGAAGCTGCATCAATTTGTTTGTTCCAATAAAGGTCGATTGAAAAAAAAAACCCTCTCTCCCTGAAGTCCAATATCTGCGATAAATTTCATCATTTTTCTGTGATTTGCTCATTCAGACTGCTAACAGGTCTGGTTTTCGTCATTTATTATCTCATTTTGCAGATATCAGGCTTCCAAGTATTGTAGTTCCTTTGTAAGTGCTTGCTCTGTTAATTCACATCAGGAATTTAACAACTTTATGAGCAAAATTTCTCTTTCTTGACTTTTTCTTGCATTAATGGCATTAATTTCAACATGATCTCTTCAATGAGCAGACACTTTTTTTGTGGCATAATGGAAGATCTCCCACAAATTTGGATCATACTGTATTTACTTCGTTGTTTCAAAAATTCAGCTTTTCACATGACGTCTAAATTGTCTCACCTTAATGTACCCATGCTAGTTTCCTGTGTCTGGTACTATTTGATCAGTTGTATTGCATACTATGTCTTTGCACTGCGAAAATCAGACAATGCAAACTTGATGTACTGATAGAACTGCGTCAGTTAATTAGCTAACAATTGTTGTGATGCCAACGTAGTTCTGTTAGTGCAGAACAATATACCCTGTCAGTAAATTCTCAGTTTTTACAATCTGAATAATATCCTGTTTTGTGTGTGTGTGTGTGTGCGTGTTTTAAACTGCTGAGTCTCTGGTTTAATGAACACCATTTAAGAAAGTTCGGAATGCATGTCCGTTGTACTTTTGACTTTGACAGAGTCAACATAACTGTCACAAATGATTCATCGAGCGATTCCTGAAGGAACTTATTAAACATTTATTGGAGATATTGGCTAAAACACCTAAAAGTTTTCAGTTTAGAACCAAAGCAAAATTATTCCTTTAATGGATTAGCAATTGCCACTGCTACCAGAATACCGTGCTATTAATAGGCAACAATCCGTACGACACTCCACCTTCATGTTCAGTACTGCTGCTTACAGAATGATAATTGTAAAATATGGGGCTTAATTCTATTGCTGATCTACCTGCAATGTTCAAGAAACTTCCTCCATTCATGACTAACTTCATATTTAGTATATCTTCACAAATTTTGCCTGTCTCACTTATCTAATTCACACTGTTTTTGCCTGACATTAAGTTGCATAAATCAGATAAGTATTGACTCTGAAGGGACATATCATTCTTGAGGAAGTAACACATTGAGAGTGAGTTGCGCTGAATATGACAGTGTCTTGTCCCTCATTCGGTGTTTCAAAAAGAAGTCAAGTCTTATTATAAGTCGGAGTATTTGGACATTGCTTGATGCCAAAAATGACCGTTACCCCAAAATGAATAAATTTTGTTCCTTTATTTTCAGTTTCGTTATTGGTTGGGTTTCATCTAGAGCTTCATTATTTCAGATTAGGTTATTTAGCGATCGTAACCTTCTGAGGTCCTTATCTGAAAGATCAGTATCTTAAACTTTAGAAATTTTACCCCATAGTAATGGATAACCATTGATTCAAGAGTCTGCATTTAACATGGAATACTCTTCAATGGATAATTTATTTTGGTGTCCTCGCTCTGTCTCGCACAGACATTTTACACCTTCTTCTGTTGTGTCTCTTTCTATTGCAGCTAACGTAGGAGTGGTTGTGATACTAGCCCGAAGTAGATGCGGTCTGTCTAGATGTGTGATATATTATTGACTGTCCATGGCGGTGGCGGACGTTTTCGTTATGTTCACCATCATGTTATTAAACCGGATTGCTGGATTGTATTTCCAAGTCAGTTTCTTGTCCATTACACCAATCTGCAGCTTTCGTAATGCATTGAGTTATGCAGCGCTGGACAGTTCTACCTGGTTGATAGTTGTTTTCTCTTTTGATCGATTTGTTGCCATTTGTTGTGAGAAACTGAAAATAAAATATTGCACTCACTGGACTGCAGCTTGGGTTATATGAATCGTTTCCATGCTTATCTGTATCAAGAATATCTTCATGTATTTTATATATGAACTCAGAAAAACAATTAAAGGAACATCCTGGTTCTGCGACATAAAAGACACGTTTTATGCGTCACAGGCATGGATATCTTACGACTGGATTCGATCTATTTTCTCTCCTTGTCTCCCATTCATTTTGATTTTGGTACTTAATGCTCTGACTGTAAGACACGTTTTAGTTGCCAGTAAAGTCCGCAGGAGACTCAAAACACACGGAAAAGGTGAATATCATTTTGATCCAGAAATAGACAAGCGGAAAAAGGCTATTATTTTACTCTTCACCATTTCGGGCAGTTTCATCCTGTTAAATTTGTTACTTTTTGCAACAATTGCTTCTGTTCGAACTGCAAAAGTTACTTATCCTTCCGGTTCCGATCTCAGTAATGTCACATTTGTTTTACAAGAATCAAGGTTTATGCTTAAGTTATTGAGCTCATGTATCAACCCATTTATTTATATTGGAACACAGAAAAAATTCAGAGCCGAGTTAAAGAATCAGCTGAAATTTCTGTTGAATTGTTTTCATGTAAATGCTTAAAGATTAAAGTAAGAAATTTCAATAGCTTTCGAATAGACTTTCTGAATTATAAACTGGTGTTGTGTGATTTTTTTACTTTGTACATCCCTGTCCAACACTGGCGTCTCCCCTTCATCATCTCCATTCAGCACCGATTACCCAAAGACAGTCAAAACGGATTGATAACTTATTGGTAGAGTGGGAAAACTTGAAAGACAGTTCAGTCTTCTTTATTCTAAGTTCTGTTATTAAAATGATTCTCACAGTTGTTTTCTCTTGGTCAGCACTGTGATTCAGTTCTCTTTCTCTGAATGCTTCCACTGATTACTAAGAAGCATAAAGAGGTAGTTATGCCAACAAACCTTCCTGAATTCGCAGTTTAATATCACCGTGATCAAGAGCATTTGCAGTATAAGTGAATTAGTTATCTTTAGGTTGATAAGTACTGACTGCAGAGACCAGTGTGACCTGTCCTCAGATGTGTGTTCTGGACTGGGCCAGACCAATCAAATCATTCTAAAGCGGAACCATAACGTTGCAATATTCTTCAGTGAGTGAACAGTGAAAATTACCCGGAGCAAGTTAGCTGGGTTGACTGCCAAGTTTTTTGACAGACAAAACTTTATTCACAACGTTACGAAATGAAACACAATGAATCGAATATGAAATGCTCACAGAACTCAGACTACGCCAAACTAGACTTCAGTAAGCAGTTATGAATGTGCACAGCAGTTCCCACTAACGAACGCCCTTAAAGAGAGTGCAACACGGTCTTCCAGTGCTAGTTAGAATGGCAGAAAAGAGTCGAGCAACCTGGTTTCACACAGCCCACTGATGACCTGACTCAACCAGGATTTCAGTTTCCAGGGCTGACCGCTCCTCTTTCATTGTAAAAGCCAAGTGTAAGGCATAAGCTTTGGCCTCAAGTCTCATCTGTTTACGTATGAACAAAAAGACCTCCCAACACCCTTTCATCTCAGAATCAAACGAATCGTTTCGGTGCCCAGAGTGCTTTCGAACTCCCTTAAAAAAAATGGAAGACACAGAATAGGCACAGCTCTCAGAAAAAAGAGGACCAAGTTGTGATACCGCGACCTTAAAAAAAAGAAACATCATATGCAAAGATACCTTCATATTTAAACACCGTAAAAAATGGTCAGTACTCTAAAACATGCATATACACTACATTGTCTATAAACATGCAAATATTCCCAACGACTTTCAATTTCAGGCCGTGGCACAACGGCCACCAGCACCTTCATATTCCAGTCGATTCTTGACAACACATTGCTATCACGTTTTCGTGAACTGCAACAAGCATAATTGCGAAATTGAGTGACAGCAAACAAGCTCCATCTAAACGGTCTGGGATTTTTGTCCTTAAGTTTCTCCACAAATGTCAGTGGGTTATGATCAGCATTTAGGATAGTCTCAGATGCGTTACTGGTAAAATAACCGCTAAAATGTGTAACGCCATCACCAAGCTCAAAGTTTCTTTCTCGACTGTCAAATATTTCTGTTGATTAATGTTTAACGTTCTGGAAAAAGACCTGATGGATCTTTTTATCCTCGTTCTCCTCCTTCCGGAGCACCGCACCTACACCCACATCGCTGGCAATGATAGCAACTTGAACAGGCGTAGCTAATACTGCGGCAGTGTCTAACACAGTTTTTTAGGCTGTCAAATGCCTTTTAGCAGTCTGCTGTCCACTGAAACTTCTTGACCTTTTTTTTAAGAAGTCAGTGAGTACATCAGCAACTCTGCTAAAATTCGGCACAAACATTGGGTTAAATCCATTCACTCCCACGAACCGAAGCAATGCTCTTTCCGTCGACAATTTTGGAAAAGTCCTCAATTTCCAAAAGTCCTTTGTGGGCGGCACGGTGGCACAGTGGTTAGCACTGCTGCCTCACAGCGCCAGAGACCCGGGTTCAATTCCCACCTCAGGCGACTGACTGTGTGGAGTTTGCACGTTCTCCCCGTGTCTGCGTGGGTTTCCTCCGGGTGCTCCGGTTTCCCCCCACAGTCCAAAGATGTGCAGGTTAGGTGAATTGGCCATGCTAAATTGCCCATAGTGTTAGGTAAGGGGTACTTGTAGGGGAATGGGTGGGTTGCGCTTCGGCGGGGCGGTATAGACTAGTTGGGCCGAAGGGCCTGTTTCCACACTGTAAGTAATCTAATCTAATCTAATTACTTTCGTTTTCATATTCCGTGGGGCCATTTGTCAGTGTCCAATGACATGCCCGAAACTATCACTTGAACTTTGGCAAATTCACTTCGATTGAGTCATTTTAGAAACTTCGCACTATCTCCTTCTGATCTGTGCCAACTTTGGAAGGTTATGCCTGTAGGGATTTTACTTAATTGGAGCAGCATCATGCACAATTAGGTTAGTACTTCGCAGTTTAATTCCGCATACCACCCCATGTGATAGCAATAATTCTTAGAAGGCATTTCGGTTTTCTTGTAGGAGGTAACTCAGTAATTTATCCCAACTTTGGACAACTTCTTCATTGAACAATTTCATTTGAGGAACGTCCAATTCAGATTCGTCTGAACTGGGTTCTTTCTTCCATGTGATAATCATTAACACCTTGCTTTCCTTTTGTGGCAAAATACCTTTCGAGCATATTCACATAACAAGGTCAGTGAGATGTCCTCCTGTCTGGAGTCCCTGTCAAGTCGTTCCCTCACTCAATTTTCTCTAAGTTTCATAAGGTCCACTATATCTTGCTTATGTAGGTGCACCTATTACTGGAAGGAACACCAATACCTTATCCCCAATGACAAAATTGTGAACCTTTGAATTCTTGTCCACTTCCTGTCTAATTGCACACTGCAATGCTTTCAAATATTTTATAGCCAAACTCGCCAGCTCTATTTAGTCGTTCCCTGAAATTTGAACATATTCCAACTGGGCAGTCTCTGAATAGTGGCGTATTAATTTATCCTTAATGAATTTCATTGGTTTTCTTACTTAATGCCCAAAACTTATTCTTCTGGACTGAATATGCATGATTCATTCGGTTCATCTCTGATCGCAAAAAGCACAAATGGAACTCCCTTATTCCAATCATCTCCCAAATATCTGAATAGTGCTGACGATAAGCCCTCAACTTGGTCTATAATGCTTCATGCCAACTTACCAGTGCTCCGTGCAAAGCTGGATGTCATCCTTTAAATTTGAATTGTTTTATTCCCATGCTATCTATAACCTCCTTTCATAGTTTGAATGTGATATTGGAGACTTGATCTGACTTTATCTCTATTTGTAATCCGTACCTCGTAAAACAACCCAGTATTTTTCTACCCCCCGTTTAGCGGTAATATTGCATAATGGGACTGCCACGAGTAATCTAGTCGAAACATCCATTATTGGAGCAAATACTGATTCCAACTTTTTGTTTGACGTAAGGAGCTTACGAAATCAATCAAGAAATTTGTGAAAGGTTCCCCATATGCTGGAATGTGTATTTAAGGAACAGTTTTGATTGTTGCTGGTAATTTTACGATTAGGTGACATGTATGACACCACTGGCAAAATTCAACTACATCGTTGTGTAGTATCACTGTCTGTGTATTTTACCTCATGACTTCTAAGTGGTAGTTCATGCATCACTCGCAGCGCATTCTTTATCTACCCTGCTCCAAAAGAATTTGATGAACGTCTTCTCATTGCTCATCTCCTTCTATTTATGGATGTCTCCATTTCCTCATTCAGACATCATTTGTAAAGTAGTAAGACACAGGAATGCCTTTACTCTCCTCCCTATATGTATCTTTTGATACAATTGTTCTACGTTCTCATCTTTCACGTGTAACTCAATAGGTTTCGCAGATCTAAAGACCATTGCAGTTTTGACAGTTGGTTTTTGCACTTTCACAACTATTTGATGAAAGTGTCTCTGGTAATGCTATTTCAGCTTTCAAATTTGTGCCTTTTGATCTCTCCTGCTTCAGCTATGGCTCTGCAATCTTGTTTAGACATACTCTGGAATGATTCCTCGTTAAACATCCTGCACTGCTTCACTTGCCTGCGTCTCTATTGGCTTTTCAACAAGAGTAGGTAACACGCCTAAGCGTGAATCAGCGATATTATGTCCAAGGACAAATTGTATTCCTGAGGTGGTGAATTTGTATAGTACTCCTATCACAAATTCCCGAAGCCTTTCTGGAAACGCTCGCCTCACTTTACATAATTGAGCGCTTTTTCTCACTGAATTCCCGCTAATAGTACGTTTTCGGACAATTGGCCTTCAGAAGTACATGTCTCATTATCCTTCAGCATCAGAGACTGAGATGATCTTTTTTTCCTTAATATTGTAACAAATTTATCTGCTACTCCTGTACTATGTGAAAACAATATGAAGCAACTTAGGCACGTCCACCTATCATCTTGTCCACTCTGATGCTATTGTATAACTTCCCCTGCGAGTTTTGTTACGCATCCAAAAAAGCTCCCAGGCTTGTC
This sequence comes from Chiloscyllium plagiosum, assembly GCF_037043375.1. NCBI lineage: Eukaryota > Metazoa > Chordata > Chondrichthyes > Orectolobiformes > Hemiscylliidae > Chiloscyllium > Chiloscyllium plagiosum. The sequence continues at coordinate 69,916,150 of NW_028270160.1, forward strand.
CTGTTTTCCTACGTCTGGCTTTCTCCTAGATTCTGGATCAGTGGTGCTGGAAGATCACAGCAATTCAGGCAGCATCCGACGAGCAGCAAAATCGACGTTTCGGGAAAAAGCCCTTCATCAGGAATAAAGGCAGAGAGCCTGAAGCGTGGAGACATAAGCTAGAGGAGGGTGGGGTTGGGGAGAAAGTAGCATAGAGTACAGTAGGTGAGTGGGGGAGGAGATGAAGGTGATAGGTCAGGGAGGAGAGGGTGGAGTGGGAAGGTGGAAAAGGAGCTAGGCAGCTCGGACAAGTCTGGACAAGTCCAGGGGACAGTGCAGAGCTGGAAGTTTGAAACTAGCATGAGGTCGGGGAAGGGGAAATGAGGAAGCTTTTGAAGTCCACATTGATGCCCTGGGGTTGAAGTGTTCCGAGGCGGAAGATGAGGTGTTCTTCCTCCAGGCGTCTGCTGGTGAGGGAGCGGCGGTGAAGGAGGCCCAGGACCTCCATGTCCTCGACAGAGTGGGAGGGGGAGTTGAAATGTTGGGCCACGGGTCGGTTTGGTTGATTGGTGCGGGTGTCTCGGAGATGTTCCCTAAAGTGCTCTGCTAGGAGGCGCCCAGTCACCCCAATGTAGATGAGACCACATCGGGAGCAACGGATACATTTACCTCGTTGATTTTTATCTTTCTCCTAGACTATCAACCGTGTGAATTCATGTGGCCCACTTCATTACAATGAAAACGACTGACATTTTTAACCTTTTTGTCTCCTTCAAGTATTTTATTTTTATGCTTTGGTAAGTCCTCCTTATGTTCTTCACTGATGTCCATCTTTCATTTTCCACCTGAGGATTTCTCTTTGCTCAATTTCTATCCCTCATCGACTGAAATTGATTCTGCAAGCCAAGCCATGTTTCATGGACCGGCTCATAATTATCAACCACGAAACTGCTAACCTCTCTGCCCTTCTGCACTAATCTTAACTCAGCCTTTATCTCCAGACCTTTAAGCTGACTTCCCTTTCTAAGAGTCAGTTTTTGCACTTCAAACTCTCTCTCGTTTTCTTTGTCTTCTGCTGAAGCCTTTCGTTCTTTTTTTTCTCTTCTGCTGAACATATTTGCTCTTTTTTCTTTCTGTTCTGCTTTTAACCGTCACTCAAATTGTTTAATTTCTGCTACAATTTCCTTATCTCTCGCCTCTAACTCAAGCTGGGTCGATTGAAATTGAATATTGCCATCTCTGCAGATTCTGATGGTTTCCCCAGTAAACATAAATGTTTAGCTACTGCTGTAACTATTTCATTTTTCCTTAAGTAAGAAGGTAGCTTCGACTCCAGTTTCTTTAATAATTCCTGCAGCTTGGCCTTATTCATCTTCTGTAAAACCTACAAAGTCACCTCGTCCACCTCAAGAAAACACTTGGTGACGGAAACAGCTACTGCTATCCCAAGCTTTCTCAACCCATAGAAACCAATATACGAAGTAAAGACACTGGCACCTACATCTAGCTATTTAAAACCCACAAAGAGCCTCCAGTCAGTATGGACTAGGCCAGACCGCACAAAACATTATTAAGCAGGCCGCCAAGATCGTAATTTTGCTGTTTGTTTCGGTGAGTATTCAGGGAGAATTACTTGGAGTAAGTTAGCTAGTTTGACGACCAGGTTTGAAACAGACAAAAAAAAAATCACAAAGCTACGGAATGAAACTCAAAGAACAGAACACAGAATACTCACAAACCTCAATCTATCCAAACTAGGCTCAACGAAATTGTGTGCAAAAGTTGCAATAAACAGCTGCTTAACACGGAGTAAAAAAAAGGCTCTCAGGTCCAAATTAGAAGGGTGAAAAAGAGACAGAAGTTCCAGTATCACTGATTTACCCCAGCAGCCTTTCTTCACACACAAATCTGCTGAATTGACGACAGCAAGAATTCAGTTTCCAGGACTAACCACTCCCATTTTTTTGTACAGGTTACCTCTGAACCATAAAAGCTTTAGCCTGAAGACTCAATTGTTTACATATAAACAGAGCCTCTCAGTAAACCCTTTCATCTTTGTGCCACATTAATCGATTCGGAGTCTGGGTTATTTCATGACATCTCTGAAAACAATCAAGGACACAGTATCCTTTAGAAAACGAACATTTTTTTTTAAATAAAAGGACAAGCTTTTTGACAATGCACTCTTTATATTCCGATGGTATACTGTCACATTCATTTTCTGTCATGTGTTAGTACAATGAACGGAATGCACAAAGTCCGACAATCACTCACAGTCACTCTCACACACTCATATACTCCAACAGACTTCCTTACACTTACAATCTCACACAACCACATACACAAACTCTGACTCTCCCTCACTCAGTCTCTCTCACACATTCGCTCGCACTCCTTCTCTCTTTCTCCCACTCATTCTTCCCCAAATACTCACTCTTTCACACACGCTCTCTCAAGGAGGTGTTGGTGCACTGTATCGTGAAGAGAGTTAAGCGCTGGAAGAAATCGGTGACCACTCCAAGTGTTCTCAGTAAGGTAACAATGCAACACTGTCAAATGCTAGATTGGCTTTACTGCCTGGAAAATATAAAAGAGACTCAATTAGGCCAATCTTTTTAAATTATATCCCAAAAATACCAAACACCAACTTCGTTTAAATTTACTATCTTGAATCTTAAAAGTCAATGACTCAATCCAATCGTTTGTGGTAAAAGGCCGGGGAAAACTGAACAGTCGAGAGGAGAACTGCTAAGCTACCAGCAAGTAAAAGCTGACTGAAAAATAACTCTCTTCAAGGTATCTATATCGATCCATAACCTGTGAAGCGGAATCCGAAAAAGAAGAAAAGAAGACAGAAATTCAGAGACAACAGAAAGCTGCCTGGTTTTGAAATAAGAAGTTTTATTTTGTAATTCTTATTTGGTCGGTTTTTCCGACTCGTATTGTGGAAGGAGCAGGTAAGCGATAGGTTAGAGTAAGCATTTGCAAATAGTTGTTATTTAATTATTCTCCGTTATACTTTAAGAAATAAAGTTTTTTTTTTAATTTACATAGTACTTGGCTGTTGAACTTTCACAGATTACTGCACGGGATACATCTTTTCTGTGTTGCTGCTTTAAATTGAGCAGGAGTGTTTACTCCGTGTATTAACTGGAAACACTCTCGCACGCACACTCATTTGTGCATACTCACACTCTCTCTCACACACACAAATGTACAAATATTAAAGTAATAATTCTTCCAAGCCATTTGCTTCATTGCAGATACATTATAAATTGGATAAAAACCCAAAACCTGTGTCGCAGGTTAATGATTAATTCCTCACTTCGCATTAAAAGCAGCTTATCGCCGTGTTGAAACTCAGAGACAAATTCTGACCAATTCCTCACAGCTACAAGTTAGTCTGTCTCCTGAGATGTCAACTTCTTTTCATTTCTATCATGTTTCTTAATTGAAGTTTTGAAATTTAGACAAACTGAAAATACTTAATTATCGCGAGGGCAGTAACTTCAAACAGATTCTGGAATTTGCATCTTTATCAATTGGAACTTGCAGAACTTTTATAACAGAGTTCAACATATCCTGCTACCGCAAAATTTGCAATTCAGGACTGTATGAATGATTAAAGATTGAGCAGAACTCAGATAATCGGGCATTTTATATTTTTTTTTCAGAGCAGCCCCTTCATGTTAGTACAGAAATGACATTGACTTGATAATTCTGGGAATGCAGGAAAGAGAAGGACATCGGAGTCTACTTCATTGAGTCAGTCTCAATCCCATACCCATTCTTTTCCTTTTAACTCAGGTATGTACACTGACTCTGTCTGCCATAAAAAATCACCGTACATTCCGAGTGTTCACAGCAAATAACATTGAGGGGCATGCAGGATTCAAAGCTAACAAGCTGCCACACCTAAACCTCGCAGAAGTGTTGAAGAATGGGTTTCGATGCAAGGTAAAATTGTCCCTTCAGTATCTACGTTGGACACTCCCAGGACAGGGACAGCACAGGGAGCTCTCTCGATGAGTTCATAGACAAATATTTGAGGAACAAGCATCGTCCAAGCAAAGATGGAACGTTTAAAATGAGCGAAACTCTCTACATTTCTCACAATTAAGTACAGACATGGACATACAACGAAACAATGTTCAAATTTCAACTGTGAGACAATAAAGTCTCTATATCACTGACTCAGCATTCTCAAAAAGAACTGAAGTATTCCAATAGTTGAAGTTTTTTTTTCGATTATCTCTGAACTGTTCTGATTCCCTGTTAGATTCTTGTTTCTCATTATCCACATCAACGGTGATCCAAAACGCATCTGCCGTGTCCTGTTCTCGAAGAGAGTAAGATATTCCAATCCGTATGATACAGAAGTCTCTCAATGTCAGCAGGAGGTGGGTCTCTGTTATGTCCAATCTCAGTATAGCTCTCAAGGTTTCGTTATTGTGCAGGCAAAAAAATAAGAATATTGAGAGTAGTGAGAGATTTGGGGTTCGAGAGGGTGTGATTCGGGAATTAGGCTCAATGATCAGTCTTAATCATATTGAATGGTAGACCACCTCAAGGGGATTAATGGACTGAATTCTGTCTTCTGTCTTCAATGTTTCTATGTATTGTCTTTGGTTTCATTGACAACGCACGAATTGGGTGGGAGAGGAAGTTGTGGGAGGAGCAAAAAGGCTGTCGACATGCATGGAAAGATTCGCTGCCTGGGCAAGTAATTGGCAGAGGGAAAAAACGGTGTCGAATTGTCCATCTGGATCAGTCACACTGGTTTTCTCAAAGTCGCGTTCGTTCAAAACTGTCACCACGCTCTCATACAGTCACTGTCGATCCTGCAGTCACGTTCACATCTTCACTCTCACAGCCACTCTTTCACAGCCACAATCGCACCCTCAGAGTCACACTCACTCCTCTGCATTCACACTCGATCAATCGCAGTTACACACTTTTCCCTGCTGTCACATGCACTCCACCGCAGTCACAATCACTTACTTATATTCACACTCACTCCCTCGAAGTAGTAATTGATTTGTCACAGTCATGCTGACTCGTTCACAGCCAAACTCGCTCCATCACGGTCACACTCACTCCCTCATAGTTACGCTGACTCTCCGACAGTCACTTGCACGGCTTTTTCACTTTCACCATCACCACTCGCATTCATATTTGCTCCCACGCAATCAAACTCACACCCTCAAAGTCACACGGTCTCTCTCACAGTCACACTCCCTCCCAAACATTTGCACTCCCTCTCCTGCAGTCACACTTACTCCTGCATGGTCGCAATCTTTCTGGTACTGTCACATTCACTTCCCTACTCTCACCTACGCTCCCACACAGTCACACCTGCTCCCTCAAATTCACACTCACTGCCGTACGTAACACGGATTCCCCCATCGTCACACTTATGCCCTCACAGTCGCATACATTCTGCACATTCAAACTTAAACCCCACTGTCACAATCACTCATGCAAGGCCAGGACTCCCCCACTGTCACGTTTAGACTTCCACTGTCACTCTCCATCTCTCACTGTCACACTCACTACCCCACTGTCACACAGTTCCCCACATTCAGGCTCGCACCCCGTATTCACATGCACTCACTGTTACACTCACTCAATCCAATGTCACACACACATCCCACTGTCAAACTCCCTCCCCGATTGTCACATTTAATTCTGGCAAGGTCTCACTTGCCTCCTCAACTGTCACACTTGCTCGCCCACTAACAAACTCGCTCCTCCACTTTTACAGTCTCTCTGCCTGTTGACACAATTACTTTGATACCCTCGAATTGAAACATATAAACTACGTTCAGGAGAAGGAAATTGCCATTTTAAGCCTGCACTTGCGTTCAGTGTCTTGGACTTGAATGCTTTACTCCTTAGTAATATACTTTGACCCGATGTTTTCGAATTTCCCAACATCCCAACATTCTTCCCGCATCTAATATATCCAGTCCCATCAGGACTTTTGTTTCCTTGAAATCTGCTCCCAGCGCGCATTCTTCTAACCACCAGTGAACTCTATCCCAGTCGATCTGATTTATTCTGAAATGTTTGTCCTGCCATTCCCGAAATCCGGTCTCATTTAAGTGGTTGCTAAAAATTCATCCGTGATTTGGACAAGTCCCATTATGTTTTCCTCATATCATTTAATCCAATGTAATCCTTTCTTTTTATGTGTACTTCCACTGAATCCGCAACCCGCCCCCCCCCCCTTTTTCGATTCTTAAAAGCTTACTTAGAATCAAAGCATATACAGAGTAAATAACATTTCAAAAATTATACACAGATATAGAAGTCGAAAATAATCATTTTTTTCTCACATTGGTGCCAGAAAAATACAAAAAAAACGTGTTATCATTCAACTCGCCGTTTTCAATGGAAGTCATGATAGAATGTGCAACAACTGCAAGGACGACAAATTAAGGCTCTTCATAGTGGAACATGAGTGTTTACTCTTTTGACGTGCAATGCATGCATCCAAACGTTATTGCCAATGTACCTTGAAGGCTAATTTTGTTGTCAGAATAACTTGATACAGGGCTTCTCACTTGACACACCGCAGTTCTTCATGTATTTTCTGAATGTCGATCAAACTGCTGGGTTATATCCCGTGTGCAAAAATAACTAACGTCACTTCTCAGATCCTAAGTTATTTCATATTCTCTGATGAATTTTTTGGTGAGAAGTCAAACTTCGCTTCCTCGATAAATTGTGCTGTCTTAAGGTTTGCCTTATGGCCACTCCAAAGGTAAATCGCGTCCCTGAGTGAAAGTTAAGCATGTTACTTCTGCAGCGGTTTTGGAAAGACAATCAATTTCCTTGTTGCCCACTCCCATCACAATATACCAGCCATCCAGACGATTTTCTGGCACTTCTGCAAAATGAGGTTAAAATGGTAGTGAGCTGCGCTCGTTTCTTTTTGTGAGATTTATGCGTTCTTCCGGCTGAGCTTCTCTACAATTCTGGAGCTGCTCCAACAGGATAAGATGTTTATATAAAGTCAATGTATCCCATCCAGACGATTCATTATTTGACTCGGAGTTTGCTTTCCACCCATATTTTGCTTTCTATTTAAAATGCTGTTTATGGCCAATGGCCCTCCTTTCCACAATTGTAACCCTTCCGAGAGCATTTTTCAGTCGTCGGAGCTCCTTCGATCAGTACGGTTCAGAGCTTCGATTCTATATTTAATTTCCAGCGATTGGCTTCTTACATCACATTGCCAAGACTCCATGAATTTTTATTCCAATCGTGGCTTTTTATTTTTAGCATTTTAGCCAGCTTGAACTGCAAGGCTGCTATGAAAATGGTTTTTTTATGGATCTACACTTTGACCTTCTAAGCCATATGTGTTGTCAATGGGGATTTCGGCCAAATTGCCCGATCTGGAACACGCCAAGTTATTTGCTAAGTTTTAAACAGCTTCAATTATCTTCTCTTGGCATGTCGTTCAATGATTTCAATCACTTGTAAATAGACCGTGTCATGAATCCAGGTTAGGTGAATTAGTCATGCTAAATTGTCCATTACTCAGAGGGAAATTAATCTGGTTAGTTTCTTTTTCGGAGGGTTGGTGTTGACCTGCTGAACTGAAGGTCCTCTTTCCACGCCATAGGTAATCGAATCAAAATCCTTCCTGTCTGATATGGTACTTTACGCTGGAATATATAAATGTCTGTTGGCATTGCTACCCACTATGGCAGGCAGGATTTGAACTCTGTCCATGTGGTGTAAGGTATGTATGGTCTTGAGGTTTTCTTCTAACGCTTTCTATGTTCTCATATTTTCCTCCTTCAAATGAGGCAATTCTTTGGCCCATCTCTCAAATACGTTTAGATCAGGGTCTCATGAATTGTCTATGGGTGTATTCAGATCTGGCTTCCATGTTCTCTTGTTCTGCATTAAACTCCATCTGCCACTTCTCAATCCGTTGACCCATCTGGTCAAGATCCTGTTGTTTTCTGAAGTAACCTTCTTCGCTGACCACTACACCACAAGTTTTGGTGTCATCTGCAAACTTACTAATTGTACCTCTTATGCTCACATCGAAATCATTTATGTAAACGAAAATAAAGTAGTGGACCCAGCACTGATCGTTGTGACACTTCACTGCACACAGGCCCCCAGTCTGAAAAACAACCATCACGCTCTGTCTTCTACATTTGAGACAGTTATGTATCCAAATCGCTAGTTCTCCCTGTAATCCATGGCATCTAACATTGCTAACCAGTCTCCCATGGGGAACCTTGTCCAAAGCCTTACTGAATTCCATACAGATCACATCTAACGCTCTGCCCTCATTAATCCTCTTTGTTACTTTTTCAAAAATTCAATCAAGTTTGTGAGACGTGATTTTCCACGCACAAAACCAAGTTGATTACCCTTAATCATTCCTAGACATTCCAAATACATGTATATCCTGTCCCTCAGGATTCCCTTCAACAACTTGACAACCACCTACGTCAGGCTCACTGGTCTATAGTTCTCTGGCTTGTCCTTACTGCCTTTCTTAAACAGTGGCACCACGTTAGCCAACCTCCAGTCTTCCAGCACTTCACCAATGACTATCATTGATGCAAATATCATAGCAAGAAGCCAACGCAATCACTTTCCTCGTTTCCCACAGATTTCTAGAGTACATCTGATCCTGTCCTGGGGATTTATCCAACTTTATGCGTTTCAGGACATCCAGTACTTCCTCCTCTGTAATGTGTAAATTTTGCAAGGTGTCACCATCTATCTCCCTACATTCTACATCTTCCATATCCTTTTCCACAGTAAATACGAATGCAAAATTCTCGTTTAGTATCTTCTCCATTTTCTGCGGCTCCACAAAAACGCCGCCTTGCTGATCTTTGAGGGGCTCGATTCTCTGCCTAGTTATCCTTTCATCCGTAATGTATTTGTAAACCCCCTCAGATTCTCCTTAATTCTATTTGCCAAAGCTATCTCATACTCCCTATACCTTACATATACTTCCTTCTTTTCATAACCAAACCTTCAATTCCTGAAGTGATCCAGCATTCCCTATACCTACCAGCCTTTCCTTTCACACAAACAGGAATAAACTTTCTCTGGATTCGCATTATCTCATTCCTGATGTCTTCCCATTTTCCATCCGTCCCTTTACATGCAAACGTCTGCCACAGTCAGTTTTTGTAAGTTTTTGCTAATACCGTCAATATCAGCCTTTCTCCAATTCATGAACTACAACTTTTAGATCTGGGCTACCCTTTTCCATTACTATTTGAAAAACAATGGAATTGTGGTCGCTGGCCCCAAAGTGTACCCCCACTGACACCTCAGTCACCTGCCTTGCCTTATTTACCAAGAGTAGGTCAAGTTTTGCACCTTCTCCAGTAGGTACATCCACGTACTGAATCAGAAGATTTTCTTGTACACATTTAACAAATTCCTCTCCATCGAAACTCTTAACACTATGACAGTTCCTGTCTACGTTTGGAAAGTTAAAATCCCCTACAATAACCACCCTATAATTCTTACAGATAGCTGAAAACTCCTTAAAGGTTTGTTTCTCAATTTCCCTCTGACTATTAGTGGGTCTACATTACAATTCCAATGAGGTAATCATCCCTTTCTTATTTCTCAGTTCCACCCAAATAATTTCCTTGGATGTATTTCCATGAATATTCTCCCTCAGCACAGCTGTATTGCTATCCCTTATCAAAAATGCAACTTTCCCTCCTCACTTGCCTCCCTTTCTATTCTTCCTGTCGCATTTGTATCCTGGAACATTAAGCTGCCAATCCTGCCCATCCATGAGCCATGTTTCTGTAATTGCTGTGATATCCCAGTCCCATGTTCCTAACCATGCCCTGAGTTCATCTGCCTGCCCCGTTAGACCCCTTGCATTGAAATAAATGTAGTGTACTGTATTAGTCCTACCTGGTCCCTGCCTGCCTTGACTGTTTGACTCTCTACTGCTCTCAACTGTACCAGTCTCAGATTGATCTCTTTCCTCACTATCTCCCTGGGTCACAGCCCACCCCCCAACCCCACCTCAACAGTATAGGTTTAAAACCTCCAGAACAGCTCTACCAAATTTTCCTCTCATTAGTCCCTTTCCAAGTTACAATGATGCAAAAACGTGAATCCTTCTCCCATATAGCAGCTCCTCAGCCATACATTCATCTGCACTATCCTCCTCTTCCTGCCCTCACTAGATAGTAGCACCGGGAGTATTCCAGACATAACTACTCTCAAGAACGTCCGTTTTAACTTCCTGCGTAACACTCTGTAATCACCCTTCAGAATCTCAACCATTTCCCTTCCTATGTGGTTGGTTCCAATGTGGACAATGACCTCTTGCTGGCCCCGTTCCCCTTTGAGAACATTCTGCACCCTCTCTGAGACATATTTGATCCTGGCACCAGGGAAGCAACACACCATTCTAATTTTTCACTTCTGGCCACAGAAACGTCTGTCTGTCCGTCGGACTCGAGAATCTCCTAACACAATTGATCTCTTCGAACCCTCATTGCAACTGAGCCGGTCTGAACACCTGAAACTTGGCTGTTCGTGCTATGTTCCCCGAGAATCCATCACCAACTACATTTTCGAAAACAGCATACTTGATTGAAATGGGTATAGATACAGAACACTTCTGTACGACGTGCCTACCTCTCTTACCTTTCCTGGAGTTAACCCATCTATGTGACTGCATCTGAGACTTTCCTCCTTTTCTATAACTGCTAACCATCACATAATGTTGCTGTGGCAAATTCATTATCGCTTCTAAATGTCTCTCCGATCGATCCATTCGGTATGATATGATTCGCAACCAACAGCATTTATGGCAAATATAATCCGCAGTAACCCTTGAACTTCCTTTAAACTCCCACATCTGACCAGAAGCACATATCACTGTACTAAAGCCATTTTTGCTCCTTCAGAATCTACAGACTCAGAAAATAACGCCTTCTTATTCCTCTACAAAACACTGCCGCAGGTTAGATTAATAGTTATGGCTTATATTTTAATTTTAATACAGGGATATATCTCAAAAAATCATATAAACAAAAAGAAACCATTCTACTGGTAGACTTTCTGTTTGCCACTTAAAACAAGTAACTTATCTGATTCTGTGCTGTGAACTTTGTCCAAGCAGTTCCTCCAAGATCAGTTGTGAATTTCACTCTTTGTTAATTTTCCCAAACGCACTCTGATGTACAGTGATACATGAATTCAAAAAGCAAGTGCAGTACTGTACAGGTTTACTCTGGTGTCAGTATCTCTCTCTCTCTTGCACTGACATCACCATGTGCTTCCTTTTCCTGTTCTTCTGCCTTTTAAAACTGCTGTTATTTTGACATTTTTTCCCAAAGTTCCAAAACAATGCAACAGCTTTTAAAACAGTATTTGCTGCTCCTGGAATTCGAGGAAATCACCAATAACACCTAAAATATGTCAAAAAAGGAGCTGCTGTTACAGCCAGAAAATGTTCCCGTCCTCCATCTTCGATTACCGACAATCCTTACTTTTGGGCTCTGTATCTAATAAACCATTTAGATTTCGCGAGATGAGGTTAGATTCCCTATAGTATGGAAACAAGCCTTTCACCCCAACCGGTTTCTCTGAAAAGAAACACAGCAGGCTCATTTCCTCTATATTTACACCTGATTAATGCACTTAAACTACACATCCCTAAAAACTACAGGTAATTTTGCATAACCAATTCACCTAACCTGCACGTCTTTGCACTGTGGGAGGAAACCCTCGCACTCGGGGAGATTATGCAAACTCCATGCAAACGGTCACCCGAGACAGGAATCGAATTGAGGGTCCCTGGTGCGGTGAGGTGAGGTTGGAATTCTAACCACTGAGCTACCCTGCCGCTCAAGCACGCACCTTCCTGTGAGAGGTGCCCAAAGTAGTTTTAGAAGTTTGCTGGCAGAAATGGAGGGCTTGCTTTATCAAAATAAAAATTAAATACGCAAGTGAAATTTTTGAACATAATGAAGAGCGCAGGGGATTTCACAACAGGGAGATCAGGAAGGAAACGCGACGATATGAGATAGTCTTGGAAAATAAGATTATGGATAATCCACAGACAGTCCAAAAGTGCATTAGGCGGATGAGACAAATTATTGAATTAGGTCCCTTAAAGCTAAAAGAGGTAGTTGTTTTCTTAAACCTCACGGGATGACTGAGATATTAGATAAATACTTTGTGTCAGGTTTCACAGTGGACAAAGAAGTACAGAATAGACAAGTCACGGAAATCAATATTGATGTTTTGAAGACAGTTAACACAATAGAAGAAGTACGGGAGTTCTTCGAAAAGGTTAATCATTCTCCAGGATCTGATCCAGTGTTCATCAGTACATTGTGGGAAGTTAGGGGGGAAATTGCAAGTCCTCTTTCAGAAATATTTGTAGTATCCATAACTCCACATGATGTGCCAGATGATTGAAATGCGGCATTTGTTTAAGAGAGGGATGTAACGAGAAAGCCTGGTACTAAAGAAATGTTAGTCTAAATTTGTTATTCGTTAAATTTTGAAAGTACTGCAAAAGATTCGATTTATGTACATTGAGAGAGGCAACGCATGATTAGGCATTTACGGCTTCGGCTTATGCAAGGGAAATCATGACTCACAAACTTCGTAGAATTTTCTGAGCAAGTAAACAAGAAGGTTGATGATGGCTGAACAATTTTTACTTGGGCTTTATTAAAGCCTTTAATGATTTTCCGAATGGAAAGCTAATTAATTAAGTTAGATTTCGTGGTATTTAGGATGAGTTTGCCAATTGGACACAAAACTGTCTTAATCGCAGCAAACAGAGTATAGCGGTGCACAGTTACACTGGAGGCTTGTTGCCAGTGGTATTCTACAGGGATTGCTTTAGTCTATTTTCACTTGTAATTTTTTATAAATGATTCAAATGAGAAGATAGTAGGCCCGATCAGCAAGCTTGCAGGTTGTATCAATATTGGTGGGACTGTGGACACTGAAGATTATCAAAGATTACATAGATATACTCCTCAACTGCATCAATGGTTTAAGGTATGGCAGAATGAGTATAACTCGGCTAAATGCGAGGCGTTGCATTTTCGGTAAAAGGGAAGGACTTGTACAATTAACTGGAGGCTCTTGGACAGAGTTCGAGAACAGAGAGATCTCGGGTCTCAGTCACGTAATTCTTCGCAGTTACTGTCACATGTGCATTGGGTGGTTAACGAGGATTTTTGTACGATTGCTTTCACTGCTCACTCCTTTGATTGTAGAAGTAGCGATGTCATGTGTTTGTACTGATGTTCTGAAGTTCTGGTCATTCTGTTATTGAATGGGTATTAGTAAACTGAGTTCACAAAAGGATTTACCAGGATGTTGCCAGAAATGGAGAGTTTCAATTGTAAGAAGAAGCTGAATATTCTGAGACTTCTTTCCACTGAAGCGTAGGAAGTTAAGGGGTAACTTTTCAGAAATGTTCATATCATCATTACGGGTCCGAAAAGGTAATTGGAAGGCACATTTCCCTGGATATGATGGATTAAAATTAAGGTGGCAGACTTTTAATGTAGAGGAGAGAAATTATAAAAATACAGGAGTGACAATTTTTTTGAACAGTGTGTGGTGTGTGGAATGAGGTTTCAAAGGGAAAGTTGAATTCTAATGCAGTTCCAGTTGTCTGAAAGTTATTTGGACTTGTAATGAATAAGAAGATTTGGAGGTATATGGGCCACGTTCAGGCAGGCGGGATAATCTCAGTTTGCGAGTACAGTCGGCATGGACTGGTTGGACCTGAGAATCTGTTTCCATGCCCTATGAGTTCCTAGAACCTCATCTCTTCACGGTGGTAGAATTTTCTATCCCCCTTTCGCAAGCTTCAGCCCTTGGCTATGTGATTTACGTTAGTTGTAAAAGGATAGCAAGTGCATTAGCACAACCATTTCCAACATAGCCAATCAGTAACACCAAAGAAACCATGAAGTCCATAATGAAGCGTTGAACCTTCAAAGGACATGCCACCCACGTATGCTCCCTCACCCCACCCCCAATGACAACATATGCTTTTACAATCATTAACCCAGCTAATCTAAGCACCACTGGGCACTGTACGATAGATAGTTTATTAATATTGCCAGTAGACCTATCCTGCACACTATTGGATTATGACATGGAACAGCAGCATCCAGAGGAAAAACACGCAGTTACAATGAAACATGCAAATTTCATACAGACATTTGCACACATTTTGATGAAGTCAAGGCTACTGTTACTGTGAGGCAGCAGGTTTAACCATTTGGCTAACGTGCTCTCTCAAAATTTCTGGTGAAACCTTGAACCTTTTTATCTTGAAGTGAACATATTCCTAACTGAGCCATTCAGCAACCAGAGATCCGAAGGAATGAAGCTTTGTTTCTTCCCCCAGAGTAGAAACAAAGAGAATAAATACATTTTTAAAAAAAAAATCAGACTTAACGGAAATAAACTTGCATGTTTTGGTGAGGGAGGACGGAATTAGTGCAGACAATTGGCATTGATGACAACGCCAAATTTACGCCTTTATGTTCCGTAATGAATCAAAGATTGTTTTTTTCCAACCGCTGCTCGTAATGATAAAAACGAATTTATGAATAATTGGGTCAATCCGTGCTACACAACCAGAAAGCTCCAGACTCTCCTACATCGACTGTAATACACACGCACAGACTTGTGGGCGGTTCAGCAAATGATTTGATTCTTCTTGCAGCTTTTCCAATCACGTAGATCTCAGAAATCTTTTCGTATCGACAAAATAGAAAAAACGTGTTACATTGTATGGTAAAAGATTGATGTCCAAGAGATACTGGGAAGTGAATTGACTCTGGTAGATCTTGCTGAGTTAATGTGTGTTATTGATGATCCGGAAATGCTGCCATTGGAAGTGTTGGAAAGAGAATAGACAATAAGCTGTCCTACTCAAGCAGTCCTTCTCTCAGTACAGGGTGCAATTCTTCACCCAAGAGTAGAGCGGAGTAGAGTTGCTCATCACAGCTCGTCACTCTGTCTGCTTGTCTTTCTATTTTCTTTTTTTGTCTTCCCTCGCTTTTCTTTTTCTTTCTGTTAGTTGTTTGTGCATGGCGCTGGAAAAGCACATCAGGTCAGAAAGCAATCGAAGATCAGGAGAGTCGACATTTCGGGTAAAGGTTTCCTCAGGAATGATGACGAAGTGGAAGAAGGAGGCTCAGAGTTAAATTGGAAGTTGGGTTGATGTTGTGGGCAAGGTCACCTTGAAGGCTATATGTAGAGGCAGGTGACGTCTGATTTTGATAATTTGGTGGGTAGGGTGGAGAAAAAGGTGGGAAGGAAAACGTAGAAGTAGGAGAGGTCAATGGGGATGTGGTGTGTTGGTGGATTGGATTTGGGATGAGTTGGAGTGAGGGGAGATTTGGAAAGTAGTAAAGTCGATGTTGATGCCGTGTGTTTGGAAGTTCACAAGGCAGAAGATGAGGCATTCTTCCTGCAATTGTCAAGTGGATTGGTGTTTGAAGAGTCCCAGATTTGCAAGATATTGGGGGAGTGGGAGAGTATTTGACGTGGTCCGTCACAGGGCAGAGGGGTGCTTGTTGACTGCGTCGTAAGTGATTTTCCATGAAACGATCCGTGAGTTAGAGTCCAGTCTCCCCAATGTAAAGGGGCCCACAGCGAGAACAACGGACACAAAAGATGAAGCTGGTGGATGCGAAGAAACATGTTTGCCTAATGTGAAAAGATCCTTCGGGGACTTGGACGGAGGTGAGCCGGGAGTTGTGGATGGAGGTTTTGCACTTCATGCGGCGATAAAGGGAGATGCTGGGTGTGCAGGGTGGATTAGTGGTGGACGTGAAGCTAACAGTGGAGTTTTTAAGGTAAAGTGCTCTGTGAAACGTAGATAGGGGTGGGGATGAGCGACAGAGTATTGAGCTGGAATTACTGAGCATTGGAGATTATTAACTCATTCTTCAAATGATTAGACAGAAATATTCTAGAGTATCAGACAATCCCAGACGTTTACTCTGTCGTCACAGATGGCTCAAAAAGATTATCTCTGGCTCCAGCGGGATCAAGAGTATTCGCCTGAGTTCTCAAAAGTTTTTAGTGGATTATGCCCGTGTCCAAGAAGATTTGAAACATTTCAGCTGGCAACCCAGGGAGTCTGAGTGGATGATCTGGGGCCACAGACGTATCAAGAAAATATATCTGGAGTATCAGATGATTCCAGATGTTTAAGCAGTAGTCCAAAGGATGAAGCAGGATTAACTGGTGTTCGTAGACAATTTCAAACGATTTGCATGGGATTCCAAAGGATTCATGAGGATCAGCCTGTAATCCGAGTGAATTGAAATGATTAACGTAGAGTCCAGGTAAAATCGCATGCATTTTTCTGCGTTCCCTCTTGGTTTGAGTGGAAAAGCTTCTGTCCAAGAAGAATCGAGAGAGTCGCCCAGTTCCCAAAGGATTTGAATGCATTAGTCTTGGTTTGGAGTGGAAATGTGATGAGTTGTCTGGAGTAACAGAAGATTTGGAAGGATTACTGTGGGGTCCAAGATGATTCAGCAGGAATATTCTGAGGTCCAAGAATATTTGAAAAGATTAGCCTGAGATCCCACAGAATTTGACAAGACGAACCTGGAATCCTGCAAGATTTCATAGGATCATGCTGATGTTCCAACGATTCGAGATGATTAACCTGTGCTCCAAGAAAATTTGAAAGGATTCGGCTGGTATCCATGAAGATCGATAGCTTTAAGGTGCTGTCCTGGAAGAGTTAGGTGGATTAGACTGTGTCGACAGAGGATTTGAGCATTGCCCTTCAATAAGTAACATTTGGTTTCCATTCTCAAATAATTGATTCTCCTACATAGCAACACTGCTTAAAGCAACACTCGAACTGCAGTTAGGTCAGAAAATTTTCCAAATATTTCGGACAAAGTGAACAGACTTAATTTTCTCACATTAAACTTCTTTCTCACGCAACTCTCCTTTCTAAAACTTTCCAGATGCCCCTTTACTTCTTCCTCTTGCATCCTCTCAGTCCTGGCGCATTGATTTTTTTTCGTGAACTATATTCAGAAAGAGAAAAACAATGAAGATTTGAGTCATGTTGTTAAAATATTTACTTGGCTAATTCCATGATAAGAATATATAGTTATTTGGTTACTCAAATAATTTTCTTTTTCTCTGCAAAATTAATTTCAAAGACATGTGTGACAACGGTGTTTATAAAAGAATGAAACATTAAGGTATAACATATGAAAATAAATAATCCTCTTTATTGATAGATAGTTGTCACGTGCAGAATGTGATTGTGAAAAGAATGCAATGCTCCATGCGTCATGCAGTGAATTGTTTTGATATTCTTATTAATTGTTACGAGATGGGTGGAGACAAACCTGCCAATATATTTTAAAATGGGATTGAGTAGATGATAACAACAAAGATCATGCTGGATGATGAATACCCAAGTGGTAATAACTGGATTATATTATTGGAAAAAAGAAGTATGCAGTTTTTGTGGGGGTGAATGCTACCCAGCTGCAGGAAACGATGCTTTAATTATGTGGTAGTGGGACTTTGTTCGACAGAATGATAGTAGTTGATTCCAAATCACCGACTGTTTACATGGGAGATACACGAAAATGTTTGCAATGATGAATCGATGCTAAAGGCTATCGCATGTGTGAAGAGATTTAATAATTCACTAAAAGTCAGAACGTGTATTGACTTCAAAATGATGAGATGCAGATCAGGTCCCTGTATACGACAGAGGTTTTCCTGCATGTACATCAACTTTAAACACCTGCTTTTTAAATCTGACTAGATCTTTTCAAAGGGTTAGTTGTAGAAATCACTTTAAACATCTGAGAGATTTAGAAAAGAATCGTGATGAAATGCTGCCAACACACACTGTTCAGAAATGGAAGCCAATCACAAGTGCAAGTGTCCGACAGAAGCATTTATACATACAGGGTGTAGAGCCATGAGCCATTCAACATACTCCCACTGAAAATGTTACATTCATTCAATAACGAATAGTCTGATTTCGTCTTTGATTGCAGTTGCCATCACATCCATAAATGAAATGTGCTAACTCTAACCGTGAAGTATGTTTCTACTGAATGCAACATTTATAATGGGAAGTCTAATAAATAGTTGAGACAGGTGTGGAAGAAATCGCTTTCATTTGATTCACTGTCGCACTAATTAATTTCGACATGGAGTTTTCAAAAAGCCTTATTTTGATTTTTACATCTTATTATCGGAACCTCAGAGAGAAACGGAGATCCTACTTTAAACAAGCAGAGCAAGCGTGATGATATATGTGGGAAAAGGTGTTAAATCATGTAATCTCAGCAGTCCTCGAGCCCTCGGTATTATTGGTATTCCCTGCATTTCACAGTCCGTGCCACTACCAAGATCATTGCGTTTCCTTCTTGTGTGCTTGTAAAGTTTACAACATTTGTGGGCACTTGATGTTCGCTCGAGGTGATTTGTTACATATTGCTGAGCATGTAATGACAACTACGATCATAAAAAGAAAAACTTGGGTGATGAATGCCCAAATACGCAAGATTAACTGGATTATTTTGTGTGAAAAGCAGTGTAGAGGTTTTGTGCCGTGAATGTATTGCTATGACAAACAGCAGTCATGTTCAACCTGAGACCTTCATCACATGACTCTTCAGGAATCTTGGCCATGGCCAAGAGATTGTGGATTGGAAAGAAAGTGTAAAGGAATTTTGATTTATAGAAGATGGAGAGAAGGCACCGTTCAGGTTCAGGTAAAGGGAGATAACATGGTGAGTCACTTGGGAGTCAACTGTTTAAAGTATTAGGGAAATAACTTGACCGCGCTGTGGTTAAAAAATAATTTGTTGCACAAGAGATCTTTTGATCGGAGTGGGAGTATATTACAGAGGAACTTACTGCAGTGGAGAATTCCAGCTGTGAAGAGAGATCAGATAAGCTCGCATTATATATGTTGGAACCAGAAAGGAACCTGTAAAGATGAACAAGGTTAAAATGAGCATGCACTAAATTAATAGAAAACAACTTTATTTAAAGATTCGTCGCAACAGCATATTCTTCAGGTGGAAGCTCATTAGAGGTAATTTGAGGATTTTCTCTCCACCTCGAGTGTGGCGGGTTTGGGGGTTGTGGTGGTGTGTCTGAGACTCAATGTTGTGGGGTGTGTTGAAGGCAGCTAACGTACTAACCTTTAGAAAGGTTTTGAATACGCTTTTGTCATGTTAAAATATTCATGACTGGGATTGGTGCATGTTGGCAAAGATTCATCAATAAAGTCTAAATGGCTCCGTATCCATACCCAATATTGAAATATGCTACGATATTACGAACAGTGTAACTATGTGTTCAGAAGTCAATGTCTATTCCACAGCTTTGACTTCCTGTAATGTCCTTCAATGCTTTATTGTCATTAAAGAGGACCTGAAAATCTGTTGTCTAATATGGGTTGCAAAATCTTCATACACCCTCTATGTTATGGCAACATCAAAAATAAAGTTTTTGAAAAAAAGTCCATTCTCAGCAAGATTTGCTGCTTTTCTTATAATGAGACCCCTCAAAAGCTATTACTGGATTAATAAAATTTACTAGCCTGAACACTCTGATATCTAATGGGATTTGAGATTTGTCACCAGCAAGTCGACAACATTGCCCCAAATTCCTTTGAACGGCTGAAATACTGAATGTGAAAGAACATGTCTTACTAACTTTAAACACTGCATGCAATTGAAATCTCCTTGCAAACATCCACATACACCATGTCTTCATCAAATGCATTCATCTGACATAGATTCATGAAAATTATTTATGAATTATTTAAGGCCACAATGAATGAATCTCAAGGATAGGTTTTGAACCCCACCAGACCAGATGCAAAAGTTACTTCATGCAACATCGGGCTTGCTGCAATTTTATTAGCGGTTTCACTTCAATTCTGTTTGGTTACATCGAGCAGTGCTATAAATTGTTTGCTGAAACATGATTGTCAAGTTAACACTTTTTGTATGTCCCCTTTGGACAGCTTCATTCTATGTGGAAGTGGCATTTGCTATCTGAGAGAGCATGGTGTTGGTGTTTTACAAATAAGCAGCTGTGGGTGTTGCATTAAATCTCTACAGTGTGGATACAGGCCATTTATCCCAGCAAGTCCACACCGACCCCCGGAAGAGTAGCCCAAAAAGACCCATTCTCCTTCACCTGTTGATCGATGTTTGCCCTGCCTAATGCACCTCGACTTCAACATCTCTGAACACGATGGGTAAATTAGCATGACCAACTTAACTAAACTGTATATCTTTGGATTGTTGGACCGTTGGAGGAACCTGGAGAACTGCATCAAACCCACACAGACATTGGAGAGCATGAAAACTCCAGAAGCTGCAATCGAAGACGGGGTATCTGGCTCTGTGAGGAACCAATGCTAACAACTGAGCCACTGTGCTGTCCTAATGACGCTAGATATGAGCTAGGTCACATATTCTGTAATACTGACCAATACTTCGGAAGGCATTGCACTCCTTCGTATTCGTTTACCCTTTACCTGTGCATTTTCCAGCATAAATGCTTCGACCTAGTTTATCGTCATTTAATTTGCAATATACAGGATTGGTTCTGGACGTTTCCATTAAAAATCAAAACTAGAAGTTGCCATGATGACCGTTTCTGAATTTCTCATCAGTTGTGAATTTTGAAGATCTTGTATGAAGAAAAAATATGTCATCTTCGGTAAATGTACCTTGTAATCATTTTTCCGTACTTTATTGAACCATCTCCAACTAGCCCAAAAACCCCCAGGTTCAAGGTTATCGGTATTCAACCAGTTTGATTTTCTACAATTGCCAGAAGACACTGGGCAGAGCATTTACACCACTAGCTCTGACTTAACAGAGGAGTTAGTTCTCAGTAAGACACAGAGACAATTAGTCAGATGAATAGAAATGTTAAATAAATCTGAAATTAGCATGCGTCAAACAGAGTACAGACTGTTTTGTGTCACAACAAGCATTGGAATGATCAATTAAATAAATATCGTGACGTTAAACAGCGCTGTCAAGTAAGCCAAGAGCTTATAATTTCTTATTTGATAGGCAGACTGTAGTGCCGTGTTCCCAATGTGAAGCCACTAATCAAAGCACTCGATGTTAAGCTGAGCACAATTATTATAAACACTGTAGTTACAATGCTGACATAAGAAAGAGGAATTTAGAATAACGTAACCATTGGAACACTTAACCGAATAATAGGTAAAATACCTATTACTCATTAAATGTGACAATATTGTAGCATCTCATAAACACAGAGTTTAGATCAAAGTGATGCTGGAAAAGCACAGCCGGTCAGGCAGCATCCGAGGAACAGGAAAATCGACATATAGAGCAAAAGTCCTTCATCTGGAATAGATACAGGAAACCCCAAGGGTGGAGAGTTAAATGGGGGTTGCGGCTGTGCAGAAGGTAACAAAGAGTACAATAGGTGAATGGGGGTGGAGATGGAGGTGAGAGGTCAGAGGGGAGAGTGGACCGGATAGGTGGGAAGGGAGATTGGCAAGTAGGAACGGTCATGAAGACAGTGCTGACCTGGAAGGTTGGAACTGAGGTAACGTGGGGGAGAGGAAATGAAGAAACTGGTGAAGTCCACGTTGATGCCCTGCGGTTGAAGTGTTTCGTAGCGGAAGATGAGGCGTCGGATGGTGAGGGAGCAACGGTGGAGGAGGCCCAGGACCAGCATGAACTCGACAGAGTGGGAGGGGGAGTTGAAATATTGGACTACGGGGCGGTGAGGTTGATTAGTCCCGGAGATGTTCCCTGAAGCTCTCTGCGAGGAGGTGTCCAGTCTCCCCAATGTCAAGGAGACCACATCGGGAGCAACAGATACAATGAATGACATGCCAGGTGAAACTTTGATGGATGTGGAAGGCACCTTTAGGTCCTTGGACGGTGATGAGGGAGGAGGTGAGGGTGCAGGTTTTGCAATTCCTGCCGTGGTAGGGGAGGGTGCGAGGATGGGAGGGTGATTTGTTTGGGGGGTGTGGCCCTGACCAGGTAGTCACGGAGGGAACGGTCGTTGCAGCAAGCGGAAAGGGGTGGGTAGGGAAATATATCCCTAGTGGTTGGGTCCATTTTGAGTTGGCAGAAATGTCGGCGAATGATATGGTTAATGCGAAGGTTGGTATGGTTCTGTCCTTGTTACGGTTCGAGAAGTGAGGTTTGAGGACGGAGGTGCGGGATGTGGACACCCTTGTCAAAAATGCAAATTGAGACACAGGTTTGTAGATGCAGTTCCTCAATCACGGAGGAAAGAACTGTCAAGAGAAAGTTTAGTCAGGCTAGCAGATAGGAGACACTCACTTCACTTTGAATTTTTTTGAGACATCAAACGCTTCTTCATCTTACACGGGAAAGAAGGGAAATCTGCTCTGTGAAAGGTGGCCATAACCAGTCTCCTATTATTCCAGGGTTTTTTTTTTAACAAAGCTGAAGCCCTCACAAGATTTTTTGCCTAAGTGCTCTTCAGTAGTTCAATCTCCACCTCTGCCTTACAACCGCTCATTTCAGAACATGAGCAATCAGTTCACAACAACGTTTTGATATGAAAGCGATGTCATAATTTCGACGGAACATCTTGAGAAAGGAATAGAGACTTTCGTGGAAAACGGGAGTGAAGAATGACAGTCACATTATCTATCGAGGTCTTTTGTCTTTATTGAATATTGGCAGTGAGCCAATCAGAAGCAAAAATATAGAGAAGTGATGATGATATGTAAAAAAAAAATCTCATGGAATTCACTAACAATCACAAGCAAAGGTAGTCATGACGTGAAATTTCATTTTGCTTAAATTATTGATATCAAAGCAGAGATTGTTCAAAGTGTTCTATAATTCAACAAAGTATTATCAGATCATAGAGAATAATCACTGGTTTGACTTTGTGTCAACATAAAATATGTATCATAAATCCTTCATATTCTACAAGCTGAAGTTGGGAAAACAGAAAAATTGCATATCAGTGAAAAAACAACAGAGAGATTATGGCCAGCAAACGGGAACCTGCCCAAGAGATATGACGTACCTTAAGAGCATGCCCACCTTAAATTGAAGACAAATGAAATTGCATGGTCCTTGAATGGATTCGGAATTGCTGGAGTAATTGATGGAAATGGAGTAATCTCAACCTGCACAACAGAATGTAACTCCTGTAATGAAGTCTTTTGTCATTATTTTATTTATCCCGAAGAGGAACACTTCACACTAATTATTAATTACCTCAACTATTCATCTTCATAACCAGTATGAATTTTCTTAACTGGACCTTTCTAATAACGAATTTGATCTGCTCAAAACAAATGGCAGTGATTTCAGCATGCACGCACGAAAACGCATCAGGAAAATTTCGACCTCGTCAATAAACTGAACGTTGTCATTCTGAATATTTTTAGTTGAATTGAATATTATTTGCCATCTCATAACGTTTTGTGTCAATTGGCCATATGGGTCGAGTTCGAACAGGATGAATATTGATGTAGGGTGTAAACTGGTTTTGTATTTCACATCAGAAACAAGCAATATCTTCGTCGATTAGTTGTGTGGAACCAATAGAAAGAGCTCCGTGGAGGTAAAACATGGCAACACCTCAGATACAGTGCTCCGCAGTCTTGCATCCTTTTCTACTTCCTTACATTTGTGTAATTCTCAAAAGTCGTGAATTTTGCTTTGTCTTATAAAGATCTTTGATGGATTTCCAACTCTTTCAAAGCAAAGCATTATCTGAAAAGTAGCTAAGTTCCAACTGAACTCATAACCTGGACTTGCAATTGGCTATACAATCATTTTGCAAGCATTGATGTGAGTTGTGCAAGAGTATCATGTGAAATTTCTGAAGTCTGTGAAGGATCTGCGCAGGAAGTTGAATGTTCTGCGAGGCGAATCTTCTCTACTGGGAACACCAGGAAGTCTCCTTAAAAAAGTAAAACCCAGAATTAAGTAAATTGTTCGGAAATGTTAGATAATTCAGCGCTTCGTTTAACTCCTCAGAGGATGTTAAACTGACTTTACACACGGGAGAAAAGAAAGCATTTCTTTGCATCCGTCACAAGCTTCAGACACTTGAAAGCATCAGTTACACGATCATAGTCATAAAGCATGGAAAATGACCACTTGGTTCAAGTCGTCCACGCCAGCCAGCTATTCCAAACTGATCTCATCTCACTTGCCAGCAATTGGCCCAGATGCCACAAAACACTACGTGATTATGCACCAGGTCCAGATTAAAATGTTAATTGCACCAGTTTCTGCAAATTTCTCTGGCAGCTAACACCCTCTGTGCATCCACCAGGTGTCGCTTAAGATTTTCCACTCTCACCTTCAGCCTTTGTCCTTTTTATTTTTACTTCCCTCCCATAAAGATATAGGAAAAGGTATTGGACTATTTAGTTCCTCGAGTGTGCTCCACCATTCAATCCACGGTGACAGGTTTTTCAACCCCATTTTCCCGTTGTCTCTCCATAATTTGTGATCGATTTGGCAATCAACAAATATCTATTTCTGTTTTAAATGTTCTGAATGACCTGGACTCCACGGCCTTCTGTGGCATTGAACTCCACCGATTCATCAGTTCCTGGCGAAATACGTTTCTCCTTATCTCCGTTCTGAAGTGTCTTCTTTTTATTCTAAGGATGTACTCAAGGATATTTCTCTCCCCTTCAAATGAAACAACTTTGCAGTTAACAAATGTACCCATGTCGTTTCGCAAATCATTCCCTTAATCAAGAAATTTAGAGAAGATTTTAGTAAATTTTGTAGCTCAGTTTGTGGATCAGATTTTAAGTTGGCTCGCTTAGTTGAAATATTTGTATTCAGAGGTTTCATCATCGCACTAGGTAATGACATCGGTGAGCCTCCGATAAAGTGCTGCTGTCCTGTCTCCTATGTGATTCATGTGATTTGGTCAGTTGTGAGAGATTGTTAAATGTGGTCCAAACCGAAATGTTTGTTAACAGAGTTCCAGTCTGAATCCTAAGCGTGTATGAATTCTCGTGTAGGCTTTTGTTTCGACTGTCCCAGGATGGATGTATTATCCCAGTCGATCCATTGTCCTTCGTCTGTGTGTGTGTGTGTAACTAGCGGTAGTTAGTCATGTCTTTTGTGACAAGTTAGTGCTCACGAACCCTGGTCGTTTCTTTCCTCCAGATCAGTCTATAGTAATGTCTGTTGCAGTTCTTGCAGAATATTATATTTCTGACGTTCGTTCAGCTGGTTATTGGAACTTTTCTCTTTATTTCATCAAGAGCTGTTTAAGTGTGATAGTTATTTTTGCCTCAGTTGCTCGTATTTCCTGGGTGCTGCACTGTGGTGTGGCTCGTTTAAAGAATGTCCTGTTACAGTTCCGCTTATGGACTTTTGGATGATTGCTCCCATATTTTTGTATCTGGGCAGTTCTGTGGTATTCATACATACGGCTGTGGCATTCATGCAGCTCTCCCTTGGCTTTTCGTCAGGAACAACAGCTACTCAATAAGTGCAGTCTACCTATTGCTGCACAACAAACCTGAGCAAGAAGTCAAAACACCCCAGAGAGTCTAGCTACCCTGCCATACAAAGACATCTCAAAGATGATGACGAGAGAACTCAGGTCCCTAGACATCATGGTAACCCACAAACATACCACCACAATAAATAGCTACTGAAAAATTTGAACATACCCCGTCCCAACAACCCGCAAAATTAATGTCATACATAAAATACCCTGCAAGAACTGCAACCATCATTACATCGGACAGAGGGGCAGGGAACTGGCAGCCAGGATAAATGAGCACCAACTGACCACCAACAAGGATCAGCAATCACAAGTATCCATACACACTGTCGAAAAGGGACACCAGTTCGACTGGGACAAAATTCTAGATTTGGATCCCACTTACCATCCTCTCAGAGAAAGAACCAGAAATGATCCTACTCAACACAACAAACGAAAACACATCCATAAAAAGTGGGTCGGAACACCATAGGTTAATTGCAGGCTCACGGATGATGGTCATAAAATACTCCAGGCTCCAAGGTGACAAGTTTTGTACAGAGATGAAAAAGGATTTTTAGAGGCATTTTGTTTATATGTAAACAGATGAGATTTCAGGCCAAAGTGGTCATGTTTTAGATGGGACTTGTCGAATAAAAGGTGGGTGGTCAGCTCTCTAGCTGAGGGGTTCAGTCCAGACCTAGTCAGGCGGTCAGCTACAGGTATATGGAAACAGGCTGCTAAACTCTGTCTCTCCATCTTCCCTTCGAAATTCAACCTGTAAGCACTTGCTCAATTTTACTATTTTTACTTGTGTTTGCTTGTTGGGATGTTTGTACACATTCGGAACAGCATAACGAGATCTAGTTTGGATAGACTGAGATCTGTAGGGTTTCTTTAGTCTGCTCTTTGCATTCATTCTGAATGTATTTTTGTTTGTTTTGAAACCAGGCAGTTAACCTAGCTAATTTACCGAGGTATTTTTCACTGTATACTTACTGAACCAAGTTGAGAAGCATTGCTCTGGGCTGCCTGCTTAAGAAATTTTTGAGTGCTCTGGCCGAACCCGTAACAACGGGGAGAACGTGTTAACTCCATACAGACATTTGCCTGTGGCTGGGATCGAACACGGGTTTCTAGCACTGTAAGGCAGAACTGCTAACAACTGAACCACCGTGGCACCCCGAATGGCGGATGCGGGGACTCATCAGCAGAATGCGATGAAATTTGCTGTAATGTGTACTTAGTGGCAACATTTGTTCGGGGACAAAGGAGAATATGAGGAGTGGCATTTGAATGCACGCCCCAAGAAAGGGACCAGAAATCACCAGCTTTGATGCAAGGCAACAGCGAACACTCGTTGTGTCAGGCGTCTTAAACCACTTGGCCCTTCCGACAAGCATTAAACCAGTCAATCTGGTGTGTTAGCTTTTTTTTGGTAAGTGCATTGAGTTTAGGAACTAGAAGATTATGCTGGATCTATGCAAAACTCTGGTGCGGATGTACAG